>NC_068356.1:73795653-74090653 GCF_020536995.1 Dreissena polymorpha
GGGTTTTGGAGTTTTCTGTAGGGTTTTTAATTTGTAGTGTGTACAATATTTTATTTGTTTTGTTTTTTCTTCCAAGTATGTTTTCTACGAATTTTGTTTGAGTACATGGTGTATAATTTGTATTGATTTCAGATTTAATATGTATGAGTATGCTTTTGATTAGTGTGTAATACTTCAAGAAATTCTTTGAAGGTATTCCGTATATATAGCATATATCATCAAAAAAGTAAAAATCCTTAATTCTGAAGTCATATAATTGGTCGACATATTTAATGCTTCGTTCAAACCAATCTTTATAGAAAAACGTCTTATTGCTTGAAGTTATGTCTTTATTGTTCCATAAAATAGTTTTACTGCTGGTTTTGGTTTCTAGTTTATGAGTGACATCACTCCATGCTGATAGAACATCAGACAGAAATATGTTTTCGTTTGCAATTTCATGTAAGATAGTATTGCTGATGTTACATTCAAAGAGTAAGGAGTCACCATATTTTTTTTAGGATTTTCTGGTAGAATAATTTCCATTTACTCGTATTGGTATTATCTAGGTATCTTTTAACCCAGCTGCATTTGATTGCCTTCAAGAATGAGTCAATGTTCGTTAATTGGATACCTCCATTTTCTACGGATTGAATTAACTGAGTTCGTTTTATTTTATCAGGCTTACCGTCCCATATGAAGTTAAATATTGCTGATTTATATCGTTAATAACATCATTTGGTGGATTTGGGCGAACTGTTAATACATAAATTAATTTAGGAAGTGCAAACGTTTTCAATACTGTGTTTTTTCCGATTAGTGTAAGTTTACGGTGATGCCATGATTTTAAGCAATTTTTAAAATTCTGTAATTTAGGAAGTATGTTTTTAAGAACTGTATCATTTTCATTATTTGTGAAAGTAATTCCTAACGTTGTGGCTTCATCGGATGTCCAATTAAATTTCATTTATTTTTTATATTGGACATTACTTTGTTTTAATTTACCTACTCGTAGCACAGTACAATTACTTTTGTTTAGTTTAAGACCCGATGTCATTCCGTATAGGGTTAACGACTCTATTAGGTTATGGAAAGAATCGTAATTGTCGTTTAAAAAATAAGTTGCATCGTCAGCAAATAGGGACTGTTTGATTTCTTCGTCAGGTTCTAGTGATATGCCTTTTATGTGTTTATTTGATTGAATGTGATGTGATAGATACTCGATGCAAATAATAAATAGCGATGATAAGAGTGGACATCCTTGTCGAACCCCTCGTTCGATGTTAAAACTGTTTAAAAAGAAGCCATTGTTAATGATTATACTGTTAATATCGGTATAGAATAGTTTGACCCATTGAATGAGCCTTTCACCAAAGTTCATATTTTCTAAGCAAGAGAACTTAAATGAGTAATCAAGCGAATCGAATGCCTTTTCAAAGTCTGCAAAGAATATTAGACCAGGATTATTTGAATTGTTGAAATAGTTTATGCATTCTTGGATAAGACGAACGTTTTCACCAATGTAACGTCCTTTTATGAAACCAGATTGAGATTTTGAAATGATTGATGGTAATATTTTTTAAATTCTGTTTGCTATACTTTTAGTTGCAATTCTATAATCATTGTTTAGTAAACTAATTGGGCGCCAGTTCGATAAGGATTCTAAGTTTTTTCCAGGTTTTGGAATGAGTGATATTATACCTTGTTTTTGAAGCGTAGTTAAGTTTTCATTATTATATGAATAGTTTAGTTAATTAATTAAATGTGTTTTGATATCATTCCAAAATATTTTATAAAACTCAATGGTGATACCATCAGAACCTGGACTTTTGTTATTTTGCATTTCTTTTTGTGCTAATCCACATTCATATTCATTTAGTAATCCGTCACACAATAGTTTTTCTTCTTGATTTAAAGCGTGTTGTGTATTTTCAAAAAGGGTGTTATTTTCAACATTTTTTCGTTTATAGAGGGTTTCGAAAAATAAACGTTGTTCTTCTAGTATTTCAGTTCTGTTTGTTATATCTTTGCCATTGACTACTAATTTGTGTACAGTTTTTTGTTCACTTCTACGTTTTTCAATGTTTGCGAAGTATTTTGTATTTTTTTCATTGTGTTCAACATGCTGTGCACGCGCTCTTAATAGTATTCCATTGAGTTGTGTATGAAAGATTCCATCTAATATTTGTTTTTTTAATGTTATTTCATTTTCAATGTCGGTGGTATCATTTGTGTTTGTTTGATGCAATTGTTTTTCAAGTGTTTCAATGGTTTTGATGTTTTAAGTTTATGTGTTTCTTTTTGTTTAAATGATGTGTATCAAATTGTTGTGTTACGTATATTTCCTTTAATTACTTCCCATAAGGTGTTTGGGTTTGCATCTTTATTATTTTGAACTGTATTTAATATTTCCTGTTTTATTTGTGTTTGATATTGTGTATCTAATAAGATGCTGTTGTTAATTTTAAAGTATCCTGGGCCTCTTTCAGGTTGTATATTGTGCAGTTTAAGTTCAACTAGAGAGTGGTCAGTCATAAATCCTGGTTTTATGTTACATGTGTCAATAATGTTGCAAAGAGACTCAGAAATTAAAAAATAGTCTAATCTACAAAATATTGTTGGTTTTGTGTTTGAGTGCCAGGTGAATTTGCTTTCGTTTGGATATACTGTGCGCCAGATGTCTATCATATTGTAGTTTTCAATTATGTTATTTAAAATGATTCTATTTTTAGGGTGGGTATAAAGGTTTCCTTTCTTTTTATCTAATAATGGGTTCAGGACAGTATTGAAATCACCACCGATTATAATGTTTTTATCTTGGTTATTAATTATAAAGGATTGTAATGTTTCGTAAAATGTGGAATCATCTATGTTAGGACCATAGATGTTGATTAATGTTAGTTGTGTTTCATGTATTTTTATATCTATACTTGCTAGTCTGTCAATTATTATTTCGTTAAAATTATCGACTGTGATCCCTATATTGTTTTTAATTAGAACGGCAATGCCTTGTTTATTAGTATGTTGTCCACTGAGATAGATATCTCCGTCCCATTCATCTTTTAAGGTTTGTGCTAAAGTATGTGTCAAGTGACATTCTTGTAGTAGGCATACACTATATTTTTTTCGTCTAACAATTTGAATATTTTTATTCGTTTATTTGTGTTATTAAGCCCTTTTACGTTCAAAGTACATATTTTAATCATTTAAAGAGGTGGAGGGTGATCTAAATGATAGTTTGTGTGTGATTGTCCAGTTAGTTTCTATTTTTAAATATGTCCAGTTGCTTTCCATTATAAGACATAAGATGTACATACATACAAGCAGAAAAAGAAAACAAAAAATATGGAAACATATAGATGAATGTTCCATAAAAATGAAGAAGTATAAAAATTATGACAAAAGTGAGAGAGAAAAAAACAATAAACAACTAGTCCCAAATAGAGACACAAAAAGCGCATTTCCGTACACTGGAAATACACAAAAATGAAATAGATATAATTAATAATAAAGAATAAAACAGAACATATGCAATTCAGTGTAAAGTTAACACAGGACATTTAATATTCGAATATTAATAATTTATTGCTTAGCTATTGTATAATTTCTTATAATATTTAGAAGTAGATGTTAAAAGTTAATCAGTTAACATTTGAATTATTTTATTTTTTAAAAGGGTACATGAATAATATTTAAGAGTTTATAAGCGAGGTCGTTTTACATTTCATGTGCACACAACAATTACATAGTAATACTCATATGTTGTTACAATATATTTTTATAATATGATAAATGAATCTGGTTAAAAAAAAGTTGGTTATATGCATTGGACAATGACATATACGACATCAAGGAATATAGTCATATTCAACAGCAGTTTTTATCAAGAAGCTGGTAAAAAGTTTTTTAGAGAAATTATTAGAATCAGGCAAACATAGGATAAACATAATCATAAGCATAAAATTTATAATAAAATAGGTTTTTGCTTTTTATAGAGATGGTTGTTTACATGTGGATAAAGGTCTTATACTGAAAGCGTTAAATTGCAAGTAAACAATGTAGATACTATTGATTATTTTGCATAAATTTATTTTTATAAATGCCTGAATTAGTTTTTGTGAGAAATATAATGATATACATTCTCTTGACAAAGCCTAAGTGTGACAACCATGCTACTTTTATTTCCTATATGAATTTTATAAGCCATTTATTATTTCTGGTGTTTGATGTAAATTTTATTATTATAAACTTTCAGTGGAAATCAATAATTTCACAAGAAAAGACGTTTCTTTACTAAATGTGTAGTTAGTATACTTTAGAAAAAGGATTGAATACTCTGGCCAATAATGTTGAATCATACAGTGAAATTTAATTTAGCATCTCACTTTCATAGAACACTTTAAAAAAGCTTCATGTGAAAGCGAAAATGAAGCAATTGTATAGAAAAATGATGACAGAATTGCTAGTTGAATAGTGTTAAATGAAAATATAAGAGATGATCTTAGCTTTACCACATCCAATACCTTCAAACTTTAGTATGTATCACAGTAAACCCTTAAATGAAATAATTTTTGTGTGTGAAGGTATCTAAGTGCATACATTATTTTTCAAAGGGGATACTGAATGACTTGGTATTACAATAAGGATTCAAAATAAACAGTTTTATTTTAATAAATATTGTTATTTTACACACACACATACACATAAAGACCTTAAAATAGCACTTTCATTATGGGAAACTTATTGTCTAATTACATTAGTAACAAATGATATAATCCTGACTTCAAACAGTAACTGCTTTGATGAAAATCTGATCATCATTGTTTGTATACTCAGTTTCAGCAAACAGACACACAAACACATGCGTATAAATAAACATAAAGTTTGCACTAAAAAATACATCATATGCATAAAGGATTTTGTAAGGATAGCAATTAGATCATAATGTCAAATTCGTTTGCATATTCAATTTCAGAAAATTGTTGTTTTTTTACTTGAGATTTTTAAGTCAAATGTTTAAATTTATCAATATAAAGCATTTAACGACATGCTTCAATACATGCCAAAATCTGTTGAACGGTCCCTTAAATAAATATGGTGTCCGCCTAGCGACCTTGAGGTCACGTGAACGCTCCCCAATATGGGAGCGTTCTTTAGATTTCCCCAAAATCTTTTCAAAAAGCCTGAGGCTTTCAATGCAATCGAGCTAAAATAAATAGGTTAAAAAAATAAACACTTTAATATTCCCCGGCTAAAAACAATGACGTCAGTTAAAGCGGGGGTTCCCACAAACGTCATCAATGTTATTTAGGCAGATTTTGTCGCGACAAAGTTATCACTTCTTTGGTTAGGGGTGCTTTGTGTCATACATTCCTTTATCTGTCTAAAATTGTTTGAGCGGTTTTTCAAACAGTAAATTATATGCTTCAAAATATATGTTTAGTCATAATTAAATTATGGCTGAGGTAAACAAAATAGGGCTAACACTATTAAAACACAGTTCTAAAGATAGGGTTATATTTGTTAATCCCCACGATAGGGGTATAGAATTGAATCAATCTGTTTGTAAGTCGGTCTTTTTGTTGTTCGGTCATTCTGTATGCATAGCCACAATTTCTAAGCAGGAGGTACTAGTCAGGTTTGTGACAAAAATCAAGTTTCACCAAAAAACAAAGTTTGCTAAAAAGATTAATTGTGTCTCTTCGGAAAACTATAAGACTGGTGCTTCAAATTATTTGTGTCATTTAAAAAAAAGAAACAATATGAGTACTATTTGTATAAACAAAATGCTCATGGCTTGCATATAAACCTATGCGTATTCTAAACTTGATGGGATTATAAATGGAGGTAAAACCACACTTTGCAGCCCAGCGTGTTGGAGGCAGGTTTAAGTACCTCTGGCTGGGGTCATACTGCATGGCCTCTTTGTGGAGATGGTCAGCTACTGGATTCCGGATATTGACATCTTCTGGCACGCTCAGGGAATATTTATGTTCCTTGGAAAGCGACTACCTCTCTACATTGTGTGTCTCTGTAAATGTTGATGTATGAAATTTATTTTTATGATGTATATATATTATTTTTTTTAAAGGCATATAATTGGTTTCCATGTTACCTTTTAAGTGTTTTAACTTAACTTTAACACATTATGCTTGGAATTTCTATTAGTCCAGATAATTGTTGTTATTTAATTTACACATATTTTTTTATATATTTTTTTGCAAATGTGTATATTATATCTATGATAGTAGATTATTATACCCTCTTTATATAGGGTATATTGATTTGCACCTGTCAGTCGGAAGTTAGGTAAGTAGGTAGGAAGGTTAGTTAGTTTGTAGAGAAGTTTTAATGTCTAGAGAGTGCTTCGCCATTAAACATCCAAATAGATGTTTAGGTCAACTAAGGTCATGGTCACATTTGCTTGAAACCGTTAGTTGGTGTTTAAACAATATCTTAAAATGATTTGACTTATTGTCTTGCAAGTTTTGTAAAATGGTCACTTTGGTGACAGGGAAGACATCTTTTTATTTTAAGTCACCTGGTAAAGGTCAAGGTCACATTGGCCTGAACGAAGAAATTCATGTTTGATCTATATTTTGAAAATGCTTTGACTTATGGTAATTTGAGGAACAGAAAATGCAGTTTGACTTTGAGTTCAACAAGTCAAAGATCAAGGTCACATGAGACCTAACAAGATGGTTTTTTTTCTGCATGATACCTATAGAACGCTTTGACCTACGATACTCTTACCTGGCATGCTGTTTTCTATGGGATGAAGGAATGAGGCCTATTAATTTTATGTCAACAGATTGAAGGTCAAGGTCACAGGTTACAGGAAAAAAATATGTGTAACATCTTGCGAATCTTTTGACCTTTAAACATTCAAATTGGTACAGCGATTGCTTTGGTGGGAAGTAAAATGCATATTATGTTGGAAGCCATCAGATCAAATGTTAAGGTCATGGGGGCTTGTGTCATGAAATTGATTTCAACAGAATATGTTTTTTAATAGTGATCGTCTGAGTTGCTATGCTTATAACTTTAGAGGAAAGGAAATATGCCTATTGATTTTGCTGTCAACAGGTCAAATCTGTAGGTTGCATGTGCTTTTAAAATGACGACATAATGTTCCACATAATATTTCTAAAAAATACTTAGGACTATACCACTTATTATGCTGGTTAGTTATACATCCTAAAGTAAAAAGAAATTATAAGCCAATTTTATTCTTATTTCAGATCCAGTATTCCTTTACACAGTCAGTGTGGTTGTTGCCCACTCAGGAATGAAGTGGTGGGCTCAACCCCGCAGGTAACAATTAATTCTCTAAATGATGTTATTTCCTACACAGGAATGAAGTGCTCTACTTAACCCTTGCAGGTAGGAATAGCCGTTCCAAGTGCGGTGGTTTAGGAATTACAAAAAAGAATGGACTCTCAAATGGTGTTAGTTGCTTTCTTTGGGTTGTTGTGCTGCACTTAACCCCTGCAGGTAGGAATACAAGATACAAGAAATTTTTTCTAACGTCGGACATGATAAACACAAACATAAGCAAAAAGCTTTTTCCCGACAAACACAAGTACATGGTATACATAACAAAATAAAAGCAGCTGTTAGATGAAAGCACATGGTAATCATAAAACTAAGACATGCATTGCAAGACATAGTAATACAATGACATATTTAAGACATAATATTATCACAGTTAATACAAATTAAATAGTTAATACAATGGGTTTAAATGACATATGATAAGATAAGGGGAAGTAACTAGTACTCAGTTAAAACATAATATGTAAGAAGTATAATGTCCCTTGCATTAGAAAGATATTGAAAAAGTAATGGATTAAATTATAAATAGAGGGTTTAAAGATGTATACTGACTATGAAAAATGAAGAACTATGAACTATTGAGAACTATGAAGAACTCTGAAGAACTATGAAGAACATGCCTAGGTAGAAAAGGTAGGGATGCGTAGTAGACCATTCATGGCTAAAAGACCTACATATCATCAGTAGTGTTATGGTCCTGAACCCAGCTAGCTCTCCGGGTAGTTTAAGATAGTATCCCACTACCAGCAGAGAGCCATACCTCAGGGCGTCATAGCTTTTCCAAGTGTAGCCGTTACCCTCACAGGATTTAGTTGTGGTTTCACATACACAATTAAAAAAAGACTCTTTAAGTGTGGATGAAATGGATGCTTCAACCCACTGCAAGTAAGAATATATTTTAAAAAATGTTGTAATTGCAAACTCAGGGTTTAAGTGGTTGGCTCAACCCCCTTCAGAGTGGACTATTTAAGTATTGCAGTTAACACAAAGGATGAGAATTGACCCTCCAAGTGTGGTAATTGCTCACTCAGGAATAAGGTTGTAAACTTAAAAGCGTCTTCCCTCTTCCCCCAACCAGCAGGTATGTATGGACTCTTACAGTGTGGTTGTTTCCCACAATAGATTAAGAAGTGTACTCAACCCTGTGTAGAGAGGAATTGACCCTCCTCACATTGACCGCCTTAGATTAGCTCTAAATTTCTTCATGAAGCATAGTGATGTAAAAAGGACACTTACACTGTTTTTTATCATTTACCATTTACAGCAATGCACTAGAGCGTTTTAGCCACTAATAAAGACATGCTTTATATGACCTCACATTCATTAAGGTAAGAAATTATCTGATATAGAAACAGAAACTGTTGAAATAACTTAAACATTTTGTCTTTCAATTTACAGTTGGTCTGACAGTTGTTATTCTTGATCTCCCATACGATATTCTGGGGATTAAGAATCTCTTCTGGACTTGGCACGACACTGACCCAAACATCTACGATCGTCACTACTGGGTTCCCTGGACGACCAGTTACTTCTTCCATGCAACGTTTGCATGTGGCTTCACGGCCGTGTTCCATGCCAGCCACAAACTTCTGACTCCCAATAAAGAGTCCTATCAACATGCAGGGTACGTTCTGTAAATATTTCTTGAAAACTTTGTGACCAGTTCAATAAGTAGAATCGCGGATATATATTCCTAAGGACAATGGTTCCTGGCCAGGAAACAAAAGGACATTGAAACTTGTATAGGAACCTATATCAGATGTTTAAAAAAATGGAGCCAAAGTCTGGGTGGGCAAAAATTAGACTAGGAATTGATATGTAGAAACCATATTCTTATGCCTTCAATAAGCAGTCCTAGCTTAAAAGGACCAGTAAACCAGTTGTGATTCTAGTAAGTTAGGGCATTTTCTTGCTGATGTTATAGCTGTTATTGGGTCAAATTCTCAGTCTTGGTTTTCCAAAGCCAAATGAAGACTGTTGAATGTGTAATAACTGTTTTACTTATTTGTTTTTCTTATGCCATTGGAAGGATGTCAGTCAGTCTTTCTATCGGTCATGCATGCTGTTTCCCTTTTTCTTTGTTAAAACCCTTTCTGCTATTCACATGATTTTTTATGGGTGAGTTTACATGCATGGCATACAGATCAATTTCAAGTTTGTTACCGACCATTGAATTCTTTCCAAGTAACGACCCTTGAACTTTTCTCTAGAACAATAGTTTTCCCTACTTTTCCTAACAGCTTGCAGATACTGACCTTATTATTGGTATTGTAACAGTCCAATGATTTTTCACGAAGCAAGGTGCCTTGGACTTAAGAATTGTAATTGAAATAACACATTCACGAAAACTTTTCGGACACTCTTTCACGTACTTACTTTACTCTTGGTGTATCAGTATACCTGCATGACTTACAGGTCATGTTGAGTCTGCACAGCCTTAATAGGGATTACACTTTCCGCTTTCACTAGATTTTTGATAAAAAGAGACTTTAAAGGTAAAATATCATAAAAGCAGAAAGTGTCGTCACTGATAAGGCTAATCTGGAACGACTTTTTACTCACATGCATTAAACCCCTTTTTCACAGAGCACGGCCCAAATATGTTTTATACATGTATTATTGCACTCACTTCAAAGGTGTGGGTTCATATTATTTTTAAACAACTGTTCAGTGGCTGTTATTCTTCTGCAGCCTCTGTCGTGAGACACTGTGTATGCTTCTGGCGGCCATGTTCGGGTTCCCCCTGGGCGTGCTATAGTTTGTGTTCCTCTACCATCCCCTCCATGACACGTACCACATCCACACTGAGGTCTCTCTCATCGTTCTGCTGGTCGTGTACGGGTTCATAGTCTGGCTGGGGGGCAGGCACGGACAGAGATCTTCACACGAAGTAAGAGTTAGGGCCATTGATGGGCCAAGGCCTGGTAGCTCAAAACTGTAAGAGTTGGGACTCTAAGTAGGCCGGGGCCTGGTAGCTAAAAACGGTAAGAGTTTGGACTCTCAGTAGGCTGGGGCCTCGTTGCTCAAAACTCTAAGAGTTGGGACTCTCAGTAGGCCGGGGCCTGGTAGCTTAAAACTGTAAGAGTTGGGACTCTCAGTAAGCCGGGGCCTGGTAGCTCAAAACTGTAAGAGTTGGGACTCTCAGTAGGCCAGGGCCTCGTTGCTCAAAACTGTACGAGTTGGGACTCTCAGTAGGCCGGGGCCTGGTAGCTCAAAACTGTAAGAGTTGGGACTCTCAGTAGGCCGGGGCCGCGTTGCTCAAAACTGTAAGAGTTGGGACTCTCAGTAGGCCGGGGCCTCGTTGCTCAAAACTGTAAGAGTTGGGACTCTCAGTAGGCCAGGGCCAGGTTGCTCAAAACTTTAATGGCCAGTTAAGGTTACAGTCTGTTAACTGGTGACTATAATAAACTTAATTTTGAAAGCGATGCTTTAATAAAACAGGCGCATACACATTTGTCTACAATTTACACACCTATTGAATGGTTAGCAATTAGGTTACATGAATAGCTTGATCCAAAATGTTCCAGCTATAAGTTTAACTGGTGTTAAAGTTTTGAGCTTCCAGGCCCTGATCTTGATCGTGTATTGGTGATTGATAAATGGAATCTATACCAACTCCATTAGATTTGTTTAGTGATGCATTTTAATCAGGCACCTGCGCTGAATGAATATCTTCAAGCTAAGTAAGATAGCTAGAGATAACCATGTTATGGTCCTTAGTTAGCTATACTTGATTATAGATTGTTGATAAGAGAAACTTTTATCAATTACTTACATCAGTTTACTTTTGTATTTAGTGACATGTATTCGCAGAGAATGTGCACTTTTTCAAAATAACTTATAACTTATATATAAAGCACTCACCTTTTAGGATGTAAGATTTGTAAGTTTTGTTTTGTCGCTGATTATTTTATATGTTTTCAATCTGACCTGGCTAGATCAGATGGTAAAGTACTGGAATGTAAAAAGCTTTGTAAATGGCTTCACATCCCTTATCAGGCCACATAATTGTGAACTATATTTTCAAATTATTTCTTCAGCCTTTCTTTCCTTTTCTCTGTCCATTAAGTGCTGGTTAATTGGATGTATGTTTGCTCAGAAAAAGTGTGAGTTAGGTACCTGAGTGCTATGATTTGACGTGAAATAATGGCAAGATGTCAAGATGTCAAACAATCTAAAGTTACTTAGAAATTATCTTCATAGAATGGTTCATGGATGAGATAATGACAGAGGTGATTATCCACTATACATACTTCCTGTACCTTGTGTTCACCTCCAAGCCAGAGAATATCGAGGCCACAGGTGTACATGAACCAGTCGGGCCTTGCAATGTCACACAACCAGTCCAGACACCGTTTGGAGCGGTAAGAACCTTAGATTTGAGCCTTGCTCTGAGAAAACTGGGGTCAATGCATGTGTGTAAAGTGTTGACCCAGATTATCGTGTGCTGTAGCAATCTGGTCAAAATCTATGTGTGTAAAGTGTTGTCCCAGATCAGCCTTTTCAGTTCGATCAGTGATGACACTTTCTGCCTAAACTGGACTTGCTGTCAGAAGTGACCTCCTTTAACCAAAAAATTCCATTAAAGCTTAAAGTGTCAGACTGCACAGGCTAATCTGGGACGACACTTAACTCACATGCATTAAGCCCAGTTTTCCTTAGAAAGAGTCTCATTTTTACAAACAAACAATTAAAAATAAAATACAGTGATCTCCAAGATTGGTAATGTGTTACATGTAGAGTCAACTTAGTATGAAAGAATGTCTTACCTTAAAATTTAGCTCTTAATTTATTGTTGAAAATTATAAGGAATGGCAAAATGTGTGTTCAGTTCGACATATATTGCAGTCTTAAGTAAGTTTTTAATGAAATGTAATTTTGACATCAAATACATTAATACTATTTTGTACAGGAAATCGTCACTAGAAAAAGCCACTTCAGCAAATTATTCCTACAAAAACAATACAAATTATAAGTGTTGTGTTATGATTAAGGTACATGTAAACGTAGAATAAAAAGATTGCTTCCTTGTACATCATCAAGCAACCTAGCTTCAAAATCAACATTCTTTTCTGATCACTGGAAGTATGTCAGATTGTTTTCGATTGATTTATTGAGAAAAAGCTTTTATTAAAACACTTTTCATTTATTGTTTTTCTGGTATTTGGATTTATTTGTTTGTTGTGGTCGTGGGTTGGTTTGTGGTGATTCAGAATTAGGTTTGGAGAGCTGATATTTGTTGAATTGCTGACCCGGGACTACAAAAATTAAAATCATCTGACATAACTCAAACTTAATTAGTGTGTTAAACCTATAAGTCTGAAATAGTGACTACGAAACTTCCCAATTAAGATCTTAATTGATTACAAAATTGGTAAAGCAAACACACCCCACAATTTATTGATGAATGGAAAACAAGACTCGCGGTGTGCATTTAATTGCATTTGATTGTATCTTATGTTGCAATAAATAGTAAAACATACTTTTAGTTGAGATAAAAGTTAATATAACTTTATATAAGACAGCAAATCAATCATATTTAGTTTAAACATATGTATCTCTTATGGCATGTACAATATATACAGATGTTTCACAATATAAGCAGAAAAGGATTGAAACGAAAGAAGCAAGTTCATATATAGTTTCTCTCCTTAGAATTAATATTTACACATGGAATTGGCAGTGTTTAAAGACTGCACATTGCATGATATATGCCAGTAGTAACAAGACGGGATATAAACATTAAATCATATTTTAGATGAGAAATAAGGTACATGTGTTTGTACAATGATCTAACGAAAGATCGCTGATGTGAACACATAGACGCTTCACTGAACAGAAAGACAATTAACACCTTTTTGTGGGGTGGGTGGGGTGGGGGATTAATTTCAACTTAAATCAAACCTTATGTTGTTATATTTCAATTTCTGTTTTGACTTGCTAGTTATCTTTGGTATATGTAAATCTTAAGTTAGTTTCACGCTTTTCAATAGGTATTAACACGTAGATGATATATGACAATTGTTTATTAATAAATGAATTTTGCAAGTTATGAACGATTACGGTTTGTTCTCTTAAAAAGTTACCAAGTGTTACCACTTTTAAGCAAAAAACAAAATGGTTAGGATCAAGTAAACTATATGCATTAATTGATGTAAATGCCCTGGATTTTTTCTATGAAAGATCAAACGCCTTAAGTTGTACAGTATTACATCACTTAAATACTTGATGGTAATGTTTTGTTATTCAGACAGCTGTTGTTGAGTGTTCTCATTGTCCACTTTTGATAATTGGTGGAGTGTTTCCATCAATGCACTGTGTCAAATTACCTTGCATCAGCTTGAATCATATTGCAAGTATACATATGTCACCTAATAGATATCATACAAATTATATTGTTTACTATTGTTATTTGTGTATTATTTCATTGCACTTCATTGGAACTTGCTCCATCTCTGTTTACACCAACCGTTTAGTTATCCCAAAACATCGATATTATTGTTTAATTATTTGCCACGGATTCCATTTGTAATACACATACTATATTGAACTCAATGTGAGATAATTAGTGTGTAGCTATTTGAATCTCTGTTTAAACACATCTGCAATTTGTTTTTCTAAGCTACAGTTCAGAAGACAAGGACATACATTTTGTTAAGGGTATGCTTATTGCCAAAACTTACCCATGGGTACGCAAGTTCCAATTTAAATTATTTGTATACTGCTTAAGTAAAACTAAATGAAATACACCATAATCAATTTACAATGACAATTAAATAATCATGATCTTAAATGATTTTTTTTCACTTGACAAAATCATAATGTTCATGACAAAAACACAGTCAAAAGTGGCTATTTTGTAATTTTAAAGTCTATCTCGTATTTTAAAATTAGATTTTGAAACATACCCAACTAAACACAAATGTTTCTTCAAAAATCAAACCCCAAATTAAACAAATTCTTGATATTTTATTGAATATTTTATCCACAGAACTTTATAATGTATCTCAAGACTCTTCCAGCTTCTACATCGTCAGCCTTGTTGTCGATTTGTTTTATCAAGAAAGCTATACCTTCAAAACTTGATATTGGGAATGTGAAATGTGTCTATTTTTGTAGAAAGAGTGATTAAAATGTGTTGTATGTATGAACAATATTGCAATATATTGCACAATGCTTTCAATGTTAATGTTAAAAACGTAATATTTTATGTTTAAAAGTGCTCTTGTCCGTGGTCAATGTCACAAGGTTGGGGTGTTATATTTGTTATATATGCCTGTATGTATGTACACAATAATAAATGAAATGTTCACTTTGTTATGATTAATTTGATTGATCAGTCACTTTTGCATCTGATTAATCAATAAGTATTTTAAGGTCGCCGTGGCGTAGTGGATATGGAGTAAACCTAGCGACCGTCGGTCACGGGTTCCATCCCCACTGAGGGAGCGTTCCTCCGATCATCCCCAAAGACACCAAGCACTGGTTCTAGTCCCAAGAAATGGACTCGAGAGCTTTCAATAAGTCTAAGGATATTGATGCATTCGAGCTAAAATAAAAAGGTTTAAACTAAAAACTAGTAGCTATTTTGAGTGCTGATTTCAACCACTTATGACTAGCTTTAGAGAATTATTACATCATTTAAAGAAACTTTTTCACAGTTGTGCAATATTACAATTTTCAAAAACAATGCGGAAATACTCTAGCCACAGACCGAAAACCCTACTAAAATGTGTCTCAAAGGATGAAATGATCATTGCATTGTAAAAAGCTTTTGCTTTTCATCGCTTAAACAATGGGTTATCTACCTACGTGAATCTGTATTTTGTGTTTTTATTTGTGTTGAGAGATTTGTTCTTGTCACTTTTGTATGTATTTTTTCTGGTATTTCTTATTGTTGATTACTTCCTATTTAATTGCGGAATATCAAAGGTAAAACAATCAGTGCATGATTTCATAAATTAAATCACAAATCAAAAAGTGTTATTTGTGTTGTTGTTGTTTTACAACAGTAAAATAAGACATATAAATTGCAACTTCAAAGTATTTAGTAAACTCTGATTTAAATCCACGTTGCAATTGTGCAGAGTTACAAGAAACACTGCATGCAGAAAGCAGTTGTGAACATTCATGTTGAAATTTCCTACCCTAAATTGGTAAGGGGATTAAAGGAATGCTCTTTGTTCTGTCAGTCTTTCTGTAAACCTTTTGTGTCTGCTCATAATCTCACATACTCTTAAGCGCATGTTCATGAAACTTTCCTCAAAGGTTGAAGGCATTGAGATGATGTACAGAAGGCAGCAGTCAATGAGGCTGGCTAAGTGTCAATGTTGAACTTCAAGGTCAATGGTTTGAGCTTCAATTTTGTCCGCTTCATATATGCTATACCCTTTGAAGGATTTTCATGAAACTGTCTTTAAATGTTTTGATCACTAAATCAAATGTGCAGAAGGGATAAGTTAGTCAGGCCGTCTTAAGGTGGAGGTCATGCTTCAATATTAAAGGTTTTAGCCTCCATTGACCTGTTCGCACCATATCTCTTATAATTCTTGAAGGATTTTAATGAAACTTGAATCAACTGTTAAGGCCATAGAACCGATGTGTAGAAAGCATACGTAAGTCATGCTATCTAAAAGTCAATGTCATTATTCAGGGTTGAGCCTGTATGTTTGTGTCCATTATTTAGTTACCCTTTTAAGGATTTTCCAGTCACATGGCTTACATGTGAAGGCCATTGAGACCATATGCAGCAGGCATTAGTCAGTCACACCAACTTAAGGTTGAGTTCATAATTCAAGGTCAAATTTGAGTATCTGTTTGTATGTCCGGTTGATTTCTTTTACAGCTATTGAAGTACTATTGTGACATTTGGCTGCAATGCTAAGGTCATCCATACGATGTGTATGAATCGTTCACTCCGGGTCAATCTCAAGGTCAGTCTGTTAAGTCAGAATTATGTGCAGAAGGCATGCTTCAGTCATGCTGACACAAAATCAAGGTCACCACTCCAAACAACACCCGCGGGGGACATGGCTGTCTCTTGGACGGCGTTGGTACACCCCTTTAAAATCATTATTTGCCTCACTTTCTAATTACATTAACCTTTGGCCCTGATTTTTGCAGCACTTGTTTGTTTTTTCAAATGTTGTGTCGATTCTAGATGTTATTTTAGATTTTATTGGAACATACCATTTGTACAATTACACACATCCGCAGGTTACGTATTTACCATGGCTGTATAGAGCACAGACATCAGAAGATTTGACTCGGAAATTCGATAAATATTGCGAAGACAGCTCATCAGATTTATTAAAAAGCGATTTTTGTTTTGCAGTTACATAATTGGAGAACATTTCAAAATACACGAAACTGCAATATTATTGTATATTTAGCAACTTTAATTTTTTCAATATTTGCAATTGCATACAATGTAAATGTACTACTATAGTACAAGACGCTAATAACTTGATTCGCATGCAAAACAAGGTTTTTGCTGGAAGCAAAAGATGATAAGTCACATTATACTCTAAATAAACTTTGAATAGTTCTGAAAGTTACGTAAAATGTAACATAACAAGAGGAGCCTTATACATAGCTATATGTTTCACATAATGGACTCACGTTGGATCGAGCCCCGTATCGATATGAACATGCCAAAGCAACCCACGCAATAAATATTGTATGAATAATTGTGCATTGTGCGAAATGGCTACATTGATAAAAAGCTGACATTTACGAACACGTAACGTTTTGATAACAAAGTACACACACTGGCAACTTATAATTGTACCATTTCCACACACGTTCATTAATGAAAATTCTGTAAAAAGTACGTATCAGCATTTTGATTTAGTCAATATTTCGTTTACCTTGCAAAAATGTTAAAACGACTGATACACTGTGCCCACAAACGTGTGTGCAAATATACAAAAAGCGAACGTTCAGCTGCCTATGGAACTAGTACTGTTCCAATCATATTTGCAACAGAATGAATATCGAAACCCAGAAACTAGTAAAATATTAAAAAAAGAGTCTTTCATTTTTTGTAACAATAATGTGCCGTTTATTATAATACCACTATTATGTTAAGTAGGGTGTTTAACAACATTTTAAAACTGTGGACTTTTTAATATTGCATTATTCATAATTTGGGTAATTATCTGTTTTTACATGTATTTGTTTTTATTTAACTAACACACTATTTGAAATGCTACGTTTTTGTTTTGAAACAACACTTAATGAGAAACTTGTACTAGTTTACGATTTTACAAAGTCAATTATTCATAGAAATATTATTGTTATTCATCTCACTTGTCTATTCTGTGCCTGGAGTTTTCCGATACGTACATCAAAACATTATCCGCTACGAATTTCATTCGAACCAATGCGTGATTGCATGCGCGTGTGACATAAACATAAGTCAGTATTCTAGTTCATAGCCGAATCATTACTTAGTAACTTCATTGTACCCAAATAAGGAAAATGTATCGCGATAACAACAATTATAGGGCAATCTGTTTTATCATTTCAAAGTTCCATCGCGTGATCTTATAAAACAATAGTTTTCGCTATTCTTAATATTGTATTAGAACGCTCTGGGCAAAAATATGAATAATAGCCAATGACCAATGTGTTTAATTAATTTCGACTTCATCACATAAAGTTGTTTTCGCGAGCAAAGCACGTAAACACATGCAATTTTAATGCGCCTAGTGCCCGTGTGGTGATATATAAGCGGTTTTTCATTCCAAGAAGTCAGTATTCATCTGTATTCTTGTTAAATGCTGTGTAGCGTATATTTCTCTGATTCGGCGTTGACATTGAACTCAAGGAATGTCAATTTCACTTAAAATTTAAATGTTGAAGGCTAACTTTTTAGAAATTTCTGTAAATAAGCATAAATTTATATTCCTCACGTTGCTCGAGTCGATCGAGACGGTGCATCAATAACTTGCTATGTTTTTGTTCATGCGATGTATTGATAAGACAAGTAATGTGTGTTAAAAAAAGTCATTCTAAAATATTTTTTACTATTTTGTAGATGCTTATTGCGTTAGCCACGTTTCTGATGGTGAAATTCGCATGATGTTTTCCTCTAAATCAAGATACTCCTGTTGGCGCCTTTGCCAAACACATAACAGCACTTCACCCATCTGATCTTCAAAACCAATTTGTTCATTATCAGCAATTCCATTACATGCTAAAAGATGTCATATGCCCTCAAGGTGCCTTCGTTGTGGCATTGATAAAATCTGAACCAGCGCGTTTCAGAGAGAGGGATGATGTGCGGCACACATGGGGGATCCGTGAAAAAGGTCAAAGGCAAGAAGCTCGTTCCGGTTTTTATCATGGTGCGCTCTGCATTTCCATTAAAAGAGGTCGACGAGTCTCTGTCGTTGGAGAGCGAGCGGTTTAAAGATATTATTCAAGGAGACTTCGTTGATCACTTCAAAAACCAGGCTTACAAGACGATTATTGGTCTATCGTGGGTGGTCAACAGCTGCTTAGATGTGAAGTTTGTACTTAACACCAACGACGAAACGATGGTGGATCCATTCCATATGGTGGACTTTCTGGAACTACATGAGCGCCAGGAGAATGCAGATTTGCTGTATTGTTCTACTTTCTATGATCAGGGCCCTGAATGAAATCCCTCGGACAAGTTTTTCGTGACGTATAAGGAGTTCCCATACGACAGGTTTCCGCCGCACTGCGATGGGTTTGCTTACATAATGTCTTTTTCTACGGCATACAAGATTTAAGAAGCGACAAAAGAGACGCCTTTCTTCTGGCTTGATGTTCCTTGTCGCAAAGATGCCCGCTTTGAGAGCCCATTGGGATCATGCATGGGACAGTTTTACATCGTTGAACAAAGCTTTATCGACACATAGTACGAACTAATGCTCATATTTTGTTATATTTGTCATTGCTTCCGCTCATTGCCCCCTTCTATGTGTTAGCTAGACTTTTCGAAGAAAAGTCAAGCTATTTTACTCGCCCCGGCGGCAACGTCGTTAGCGGCATCCAGGCTTAGTTAGAATTTTTCGGTAATAGCATCCTTACGGAGCTTGGTAAAAAATTCACTGAAATAAAGTAAAATATCATTAAAACGAATTTGTTGTTGCATATTTTAGAAACACAAATACGTATTGTATTATTGTTTTGAATGCCAGCATTGCCATAATAAATTTAAATATGGTGTCATTTAGTTTTCATGGCTCAAGATGTAGTTAAACAAGCAAACATAGAATGTTATACAATTAATATGTAGAATGATGTATATGACAACACATATTATGAATATACACAAATAATGGTGCATTCATCCTCCATATTGAACGGTGGTTGACGTGTTGGCTGGTTTGAAAGAGGTGAATTTGCAAGAACTACAAACAATACACGCCTATACGGCACATGATGATAGATTTTGTTATGGTTTGATGGCGCCATTTCAAGCCATATCGACTTATTGAGCGCGCCAATTTGGTACTATGACACACACACACACACGCATATATAAAAAAGTATTTAGTTCATGTTTACTCTGAAGTTTTGGAACTGCTTACAACAGCTAACAAAAGATTTATACTAGTAAACATGCGTTCCTCTGCTTATATGCAAACAAAACTCGAAATGGAACAGAAAATCGTCTATACGATGATATATTATGATATATTGTGTGCTTACTATATTATAAATATATGTATGTAGTCGAAAAGCGCAAAACAAATTACCCGCTGTCACTGTTAATCCTCCTCGCATTAATATATGATAAACACCTTTAAAAAAAACACTAGTTTACATGTGCTTGAGACTAAAATTAAATTATATACATGTTTTGTTATGTTTTTTTAACAAGTAACGCATTACATGGAAAAATAGGATAATTTGATTGTATTTGAAACTCTTAATACGATGTCTTACGACGAACTTGGATAAGTGGTATGTGGCATATATTTAATTTACCTAATATGTGCATAATTAGTAGATGAACATGCCTGTAATGCATATACATTTTTTTTAAATGAAAAAGCTACCTTTGGGTGGTCAAATTAAAGATGTTTGTAATGACAATTTTATTAAATGTACCTGCAACAAAGCAATTGTATATAAAAACATTAGCAACATCTTTTGTTACGGCTCAGTGTTTTTTACACGATTTTAGCCTTTACCGTGAAATCTCATGTTACCATGTACGAATTGTAACGTTTGATAGTTGCACCTTGGACGATTTAATGGCAGAGAGTGTTGTCCCTGGTAAGTCTCTGAAGACTGCACAGGCAAGTTTGGAATGATACATCACGCGCCGGCATGAAGCTCAGTTTTCCAATAAGCCAGCTTATATATACATAACTTAGATCATGAGGCGATACGTAAAATCTATCCTGCGGCATCCTGTCTTTTGTGATTGCTGCTGATGTAATGAATTCAGACAAAAGACAACAACGGCTTAATATATTCACGGAACATAATTCTATTTTGAAACGTAACACTCGACCATGTGGCGAAGCTTGACAATTGGAACACTCAACAGCTGTCATGTTATCAAAAGAACACCACTGTATAACAAGTTGATGTAATACTTTGTATATAAACGCTTATAATTGTAATACAAAATTCTTTTAAATAAGATACGCAATCCAAAAATTCGATACTTATGTAAATGTCGCATATATTTGCAATAAAGAGGCACAGCTGTATGAAACCAGGATATATAAATACGAATTTAACTTTTTAATTTTATTCCTTCATTTAACGAGCATCAGAATGGACGCTAAATTGCTACTTGTTTTCATCGGCATAGTTCAGATTTCCTCCGGGATGATGATTGAGAAAGAACGCGGTAAGTGTAAACGAAGTATTAAATAATACTAATTTGAATATTTATATCGCACATACATTTATGTTTCTTATATTTATACATCCATTATATATTTTTATAACAGTACATGGGAAAGTTGTGAAGTTCTGCACACACAAAGGAATTCGCTTTCTTCCTAAGTCGAACTTCATCGACTATGACGAGTGTATGACATGTGAGTGCTCTGACGATGGGCTGAGTTGTTACAGGTTAGTGTTCATTAGGCGTTGCTGCCCTAATACTTACTAGATATTCTTGTTTTCGCCATGCATCATTTGATTAGTATTTTGTCTCTAAAGTGATATGGTATAAGTGATATTTCATTCTTTCAATTAAAAATATAGTTTTTAACCGACGAGGATCTATCTTTCCGATACATATTACCAATGAACGATATTTAAATACAATCTACGTTGTAACGAATACAAGTATGCCATCGTATTAGTGTCGTTGTCATGCTTCGATATAATAGGACGTGCAGTCCCATTACTTTTGGGGAGCATAATAATTTCGCAGTGAATATGCTATATTGTATACAAACTCAAGTGCAATATAAATAATCATGTCGCATTCAACAATTGTATTAATCTTTTATTTATTTAAACATATTTTCCAATGAACGTAATACGACCTTGCGGACTTAATAAATGAACGAGATGCAAGATTAAACAACAATTTTATCTTTGATTTAGCTTTGAAATAGGTATGGATTTAAATCAATTTATATCGAATTCATGTGTAATCATTAAAATAAATCATGTATGATATTATACTTTTTTTATCGGTAATTAGCCTTTGCTTACATTAAACTTTGTGAAAACGACTGGAAAGTCTAGGGCTTTTCACTTGACTGACCGATGTTTTTTTGGTAAAACTGTTTTTAAAATGTCACATACAAGTTATATTTATTGTCCTTCACAGCATGTGTTCTGATCTGATGGCGTATGACGAGTCGCAATGCACCAGTGTCAAGATAGCCTGCCAGAACAAGTGGGTGCTCACGGCTGACACCACGAAGACGTGCCCGGAGGATATGATTCCAGAATATTAGTTGAATATAGTTGAGAAATAATAAAAACAATGCCAGTTCTGTGACAAAACATAAACTTAATTTTATATCTGAAACTTTTAATGATATTATTAATAACTCGTATTTCTTCATATTCGCTGTCGATATTTATACAAAAAAGATGAATAATTATGTATTAAATAAAGATATTTTTAAACACACGTACAGCTTAGTCGAATGTTTTTTCTATTTAAATAAAGTGTTTATAATAGAAACAATGTGTAATTCAGTTGTTATAATTATGTTCATGTGGGGTTATTTCTTGTCACATTGTTTACATCATGCCGATTATATTGACACATAAACAAAAATTTGTAATCTTCTGACACTATTCTTGACATTATCAATACATTGTACGTGTTCCTACATATTTGATGTGTTTGGTCGCTTGTTATAACATTTTTAACACACACGTTTTCATTCGTTGATGATTCGAAACATATGTTCAGGTGAATCAAAAAGTTGAGTTTCTCATAAAAAAGCGTTTATTATCAAAAAGTTTGGAAATAAATTATTTTTGTAATGTTTATGTGGTTTATTTTTTCTGGCGCTTTTTTGATATCATGTCAAATAGAGAGTACGGTCAAAACTGGCAACCCAGGAAAATCAATAACGAATACCTTCTATTATTTGTATTTAAGAGAACTGTCAGATATCAGAGCGGTGTAAATATTAATTTTCGTCAGAAAATATATTAAAATCATAGTTTCGCACTGTAATAACCGCAAATGCAAAAATGAAATGTTATGTTTTAATACACATGTATTCAGGGGGCTTGCGTATACGTGAACTGTCTGCGTTAAAATGAGGTTAGTTGGAACTGAGTTACAATATGGCGTCTATTTCGTAACTTTCGCTAAAGAGTAGCGTTAATTTTCACCCTGTACGCCACGTTTAATTGATGTTTAATTTAAATAATTACGCCCCCTTTTTCTCAGCAGTGTTTGTGCTTCACTCCGTAGCTTGTTTCATTATCGTAAAGCTATTAGATACTAGGTTTACTATAACCCCTAACGGTGTTATACAGGATCAGTAAATTAATATTTGGCGAAATTCACCGTAATGGATCGGTAAGAAGCCGAGTTTCTGTTACAGATTACCATTCATTATCCATCATCACATAATAACCGGAGACAAATTCTCTAATTCTGTATTATATTACGTCGTCTCCTTTACATCCGTGATGTCATTTTATGTTACTAATCTTATTTGAAAATCTACCCACTTAATCTGGACAAATACTTCGTCAGCATGTGACCTTGCTTAGCCAATTAAAATCGAGTATTACCGGGTATGTGCGTGTAAAGATAATATACCGTAATTACTCTATGTTTTCGGACACCCCTTTTATTAGCAAAAATAATTATTTTTCGTGACTCTTAATTTTCGGACACACTAGTTTTCGTCCATAATTAATGTTTCTTAGTTTACGGACAGTATATTTGTGATTGTGACAAAAAGTAAATATCTTTTACTGTGATGGTTTTCGTTTAATTAAAAAATCATCAACTTGCTGAATCAATCCGAATACAATTTCTTGAAGATATTTTTTTTTTCAAATGTTGACGAAATCCGTTGATATATTATTGAGATGTAATGTATAATGAAGTGGTGCGTTAGAAGTACCTTTCAGCGTACATAAAAAAGGAAGTCAGCATTCAGATTGACAAACCTTTGTTTACTATCCTCCAGCAGACATGCGCATATGGGTCCAATATGTGCTAGCCATATAAACATATAAACATAGTGTGTTCGAAGAGCAGCTAGTAACAAGTTCGTTGTGATAGTCTCCGGTAATGTGTTACATAAGAGCGACCCATACATGACCCATATTGGACCCATATCTTGCTTGTTTGGACACTATTTCGTCAAACTAAAATTAAATAATAAGGTGTTTTCAGTGTTTAAACTTGCTCGCATTTTGTTTACTTCAAACCCATCCAGCTCGCCAAGTTGCATGCGCTTTTTACTAAAATCAATATAATTTTTATGTTTGTTTTTTGTTGTTCACCATGGCGCACGAAATATCTGTCTAATATAATTCAGTAAGTTAACGAATACTACATATAGTAGATATTCATAACTGTAATGAATATACATATAAAAAGTAAAAGCTAAGTTCGGAAGATTAAGGTAAGGGTGCTTGCACCGACATTTGAATCGAGCATTACTGTATGTTTATGTTTATACACGAAACACTTCTTCCATTTCAGTAGCTTTGCATGTAACCATGCGCGAATAGCATTTAAACAATGGTGTATTAAATGAGTACGAAGCTGACTCACATTGATATTGATGTATATTTTGTTCCCAGTGCGGTCTGGTGTTGTCATACCAAAACGTGGTTATAATATCAACGATATTACAATATTAATTACACGAATATGACAATACAGAATAATTGAAACTTTTTTATTCCGCATGATTATTGCTGTTGATTAATAGTAATAAGAGGCGAAGAAAGAATAGAAAAACACTATATAGCAGCAGACGTTTTATCGTTTCTCTGTAAATTCGACCATTTGACAAAATTCGACAATTGGAACTTGCATCGACAGCTGTCTGAGTAACTAAAAAAGTCACAAGTATTTAATTGACACGGGCACAGTTTCCTAGAGGTCAATTATGTTTCTTAAGGACAAACAACAAATAAAAATGCATAAAATGAACTGACATCAGAGACTATAATGGGCAGTGTTGATTGATAATAATAATAACTCTTGTTATTATTATTCATTTCTGTAGTTTTTTTTCTATATTTAAATATAATACCGACATTAAACAAATAATTCGATAATATGTCGTGTAAGTGATTTGCTTAAAGTAATTTGTAGCCTATTAAACTCGAACTAATTTTTATTTAATGTTAACAATGATATTAAGCGGCCATTTACGAATAGTCATGTTTTAAATAAAGTTAAATACAACAAATGATTGATACCATGTCAACATCAAATGGATTAAATAATATGTTTTAAATAAAGTTTATGCATATTTGCAATAACATATAAATGTTTAATGTGTTGTGCATGTTTTATTCCAATAGACGTATTCCGAAATGAGCTTTTGGGAAAACCTATTTTTTTAGTAAGTACAAAGAAAGCTGACCCATGTGCAATCATGTGAAATATTTGCAAAGTCGCGTACCATGTAAAACGTTATAATATGAATAAAACTTCCATTTGAGAATACGATGGACCAGTGTTGCTTAAACACAGGAATCATTGGGTTGTGTGAGTATTGTGTGGCAGCGCAGAGAAATACTTAAACGCGGAGTAGGTGAAATGATTGCACACACAGTTTTATACTTTCTGCAACAAATATGTACCGTAATAAAACCAACCTCTGTAAGCGAAGGCGGATTATAGGAATGTCCTTCGTCCATCCATCAGTATGTCATTACATCAGTCTCTGTGTCAATTTCGTTATTCGCTTTGATGTATGTATCATGAACATATTTCTATCACATGGAACAGACATAGAGAACAATCAAATTACCCACTGTAACAGTTTGTCCGTAATGCATCTGTGTCCATTTCGTTGTTTGCTTTGATGTGTTTGTCATGAACAGACTTCTATAATTGGAACAGCCACATTGTCTCTTCTGTGATATAACATGATATGGGAAATACATTATGACAAAATCTGAATGTAGACAGAAACAGAGCACAAACAAATAACCAATAGTCACTGTTAAGCTTCCCCGTATTGAAATAAAATACAAACATTTTTAAAACGCCAGCTTGCATGTGCTTGTGACCAAAATGATTTTTATATCTGCTTTGTCATGGTTTTTGTTCACTTGTAATGATTTCAGTGGTAAATATATGTTCATTTGATTTTATTAGCAAAACGGCATTTGCTATCGTACCACGAACTCTTACATGGTTGTCTGTGCTCATTATTTATAATGAATACGTGCATACTAATTATTTATTAAAAATAAAGCGATGGCAAGATTTGACCAAACGGGCTATAAAAATGGTGAACATGTTTGACGGCTGGCATTTACAGTAAATCTATGTGTGATATATATCTTGCGGCATCTGTCTTTTTGTGATTGCAACTGATTAAATGTATTTTATTCGCAACAAATATTTTCACTCGACGAATATACAATTGCACACATATATATAGATATAATAAGTTATATACATATGCATATATTCTTTAATTTATATAATTACGAGTTCCTTTCCATTTCAATTGTCTCTGAACAACTAGCCTTTAGTATGAATATAAATGTAACCATGCACGAATAGTTATGTTTGCTAGTTACACTGTGTACTACATATAACTTAAAGGGCCAACAATAAATCTAATATTCTAATACTTGATTTAAAAGCTCTAAGCTTTATTAACACTGTTTTGGGTGGAGGGGTTGACATATATTTCATTCAAAATTAAATATGTGTGATACGTTTCGATTGTTTACTTGCTAGTAATCTCTGATATATATCAATGGAGATTTAGTTGTAAGCCTTTTAATAGTCGTAGGTAAAACCGACTTTTTATTTTACGTGTTTACTCATAAATGTGTTTGACAACTTGTGTGCGATCATGGTGTTTTATCTGACAAAATTACCGAGTGTAACCACTTTGAGTAAAAAAAACTTAATGCTAAAGAGCAAGTAATTCAATAAGCATTGTCTGATTTAAATGGCCAGGATTCCCTTTGTATGACATATCAAATATATATTTACTGGTTTTATTTTGTTATTCAGAACGCTGTTGTTGCATGTTCAGATTGTTAAATTTCGTCAAAAGGTATAGTGTTTCCACAAATGCCTTGTGTCAGCTGCAATCACATTGCGACGTTAGATGGATAGCATGCACACAATTAATTTTATTTTTTACTTTTGTCATTTCCATAATATTATTTTAGGGGGCATTATTGGGGCTGTTTTCAAGGTTCAGCTATGTTAACGTCAACTGTTTTATTATCTAAAACATATATTATTTTTTAATTAAATGACCTACATTCTCTTACTTTTACTTATTTATGATTAATTTTAACGCGCTAAAATTATTATGCAGCAATCTCATATCAAACACTTCTACAATATATTGTTCTTAGACATACAGCTCGAAAGCTTTTAACATCAATTTTGGTTAGAGTATCCTTATTGCCAAACTTAATTTTACCAATATGTACACAAAGTCTCTTCTAATTGCTATTGTTGATTCTTTCTGTAAACTGCAATGAAATTAACAACGATAAATTAACATTTACAAGCATGAGCTTAAAAGATGTTTTTCAATGATCAAACTCTTGCAAGTAAAAAGTAAGCAAAGAAAGCGGCTAATTTGCGATCATTAGTTATACTTTATATTATCTCATTCGATTTTGAAACATCTGCAACTATACATACAATTCTGATTCAATTTTCCGATGTCAATTTTAACAAAATTATGTTTATTGAACAGTATACTGTCTCTTTAAACCTGCTTACATATCATCGGCCCCATTGTCGATTCTTTTATAAAGGGAGGCAACTCCTACAAGACTCAATGTCAGGACTGTAAAAAGGGTCTATGGTAGAAAAGATTGATTCACAATGTATTTCATGTGTAAAGAACATATTATAGCACACACTGCACAATGAATTTATTGTTAAGGTTGATAGTGTAGTATTTTATTTTTCAAAGTTCTCTTTTACGAGGTGAATGTAAAATTGGGGTGTTAACACAGTGCATATATGTATCTGTATACTTATAAATGTATCGTGAACATATTTCTATCACATGGAACAGACATAGGGAACAATCAAATTACCCACTGTAACAGTTTGTCCGTAAATTACTAATGCATCTGTGTCCATCTTATATAGCCATGATATATTGATTATTGATTTACACTGTCTCTTAGAATAAATAGTTTAGTTCAACCCGTTATAAACAGATTGATAGTATTGTAAAATTATTTTAAGAGGCAAATAGGCTTGTTTACAATTTAAAAAAATACGATTTTCAAAATATTGTTTAACAAAAAAGAAATACATGCATTATGTACAGACACATAAAATAACACTCAAGACTAAGAATAATTCTACATATATAGGATATTTTGGAACACTAATAACCTAGATCGGCACACTAGTAAACCCGAAATGCTTTTCAAATGTCTATGAAAAGACGAAAGTACCAGTATCTAGAAACACGCATGCTTTTCATCACTCAACCGATCAGTTATCTATGTAAATATCTACGCAGTCGTTTTCTTTGTTTCACTTTTGCAATGAATTTGCATGATATTTAATCTTTGATTTCTTGCTCATATTTTTTAATTTCGGCAAGGAGGTAAAGCAATGAGTGTATGATTTTCTTCTTAAAATCAAAGTGCGTATTGTGTGTTTCATTATTTTTTACAACAGTAAAATAAGACATAGTTATAAGCAAAATCAAGTGACCCCATGGGGCGTGGTCAATTTTGACCCAAGGAGCGAGATATAAAAAACGTTCAAGGGGAACATTAGACAATGTTACGCACAAACTATTTAATCCCTGACCGATGTGATTTCAGAAGATTTGTTTCAAGTGTCCACTTTAAAAAACTATGTTTAGCTCATGTGGCATACATTTGCAACAGTAAACGCTCTTTTAAATATTGAATGATCTTCCGTACTTTCTTTTGACATATGCATTTTATCCTGTTCTTGTACAGCCACAAACATCTACAAATTGTGTATTTACTGTATGGAGCAAAGATTACAGAAGTTATACTTCTGAAATTTTATATTACGAAGGCAACATACCAGCATATAAAATAGGGCACCACTTCCAAATACATGAAATTGCAAAATTGTTTTTTATTTAGCAGCTTGAATTGTTTCGATACATGCCTTTGCATAAAGCTAAGTTTAATGTAGCAAAACATAAAGGTAAGAGAGGCCGTATACATAGTTATGGGTTCAAACACTCGTTTGATAAAATCCCGTATTGATAAGAACATGCCAAAGTGTGTTTCACACAATTTTGATTTTAGTTTGTCATTGATTTAATTTTATCAACACAATATTCAAGATGTTATGAATTGTTTCGGAATAATGTAAACATTTTATTACTTCAATTATTCAGAAAAACATTTTTCTGATTTGTCTCATTTTTTATTCTCTGCTTGGAGTTTGTGGATTCACAAAAACAAAAACACTGTCGGCATCGAACGTAATTTGCATCCATGACTGATTGCATGCCGTAAAACATCAACCTATGAATGGTTACCTCCTTTCATTTTATCCAAATACGGAAAATATGACGTGATGGCAACAATTAAAGGTCATCTTTTTCTCATTTCAAAGCTTCATCACGTGATGATATGCCAATGATATTGTGTTTATTGTTTCGCTATTCTTAATATCGTCTTTGAACGCTATGGGTACAACAAGCAATAATTGCCCGTGACGGAGTTATTTGAGTGATTTCGAATTCCTCACGTAAAGTATGTTTTTGCCATCAACAAAAACCGTAAACAACTGGATGCTCCATGAAATAATTATTTATCTGCATTCTTGATTAAATACCATATCGTCTAGCTTATTTTGCTCTGATACGGCACTGACTTGGAACAAAAGCGAAGTAAAAGTCACGTAGAATGTTTTTTCGTACGGCTTTCATTTGCACTATTGACCACTGAATAGTACATGGTTTATTTATTAAAATACTAATGTAAAGAGGAATGCACCGGTTTCTTTCGTTGTTCGATTCGATTGACACAGAGTATCTACTTCGTATAATTGTTTTCGTTCCGTAGATGTACTGATAAGATAAGTATTATTTGTAAATATAAACGTCATTATATCTTCTATTTTGTAGATTCTGATTGCCTAAGCCAATATCTTGATTGTCAAATGATCAGGGCGTTGCCCTCTATCTCAATATTGGCGCTTTTTTCAAACACATAACAGCTATGCATCCATCCAAACTTTTAAACCATGTGATCACTACAGCAATTAAATTACATTTTCAAAGAAGCGGTATTTCCACAAGATCCTTTCGTTGTGGTTTTGATAAAATATAACCAATAACATTTCATAGAGAGGGAGGATGCTCGGAACACATGGGGATGTGTGCAAGAGGTCAAAGACAATATTCTGAACCTGGTTTTCATTTTCGGACACGCTGAATGTCCGATAAAAGAGGTCGAGGTCTTTGGAGAACGAGCGGTTTAAAAATAAAATTCAAGAAGTCTTCGTTAATCTCTTCAAGAACCAAGATGATAATGGGTATATCGTGGGTGGACCACAACTTTCGATAGGTTAATACATTGTTGCAAGACAATCCCCCGCCCCGCCCCTTTCACTTTGGGATTCCTTATGGGATGTACGAGCTTAAGATCATTTAATAAAATATCAAAATGTATTCCTCTTCATTTCTCGATAACAAATTAAGATATTGAAAAAAACTTCCTAAATTTAATACCTCTTATCCTGTCCAACATTAATTGTATAACGGGTTGGCGGAGTCAAGAGTAATGCCATGGTAAGTTAATATAGAAAAACGTTTGTTCTCAAATCCCAATAGTAAAATAAGCTATTGTAACGAAACAAAACATATAAATACAAAATTCCAGACCTCTCTATGGATGCATGTTGAATGTATGAGGTAAAAGGCGATGTCATTGTTACTAAAAACAAAGATGGATACCGCATATTAACAAATTGAAATCTTGTAATGCACATACATACATAAAATAGTATATGTATTATAACAAAATCTGTTTGTGACCGACATAAAGCCTAGAAAAAATATCCTTAGACTCTTTTAAGCTTTCCTGTATTGCAATAAGAAAAAAAGCTAGCGTATGCTTCAGACTAAAATAATAATAATTGTGTTTTGATATTTTGTTTTTAGTAACTAGCATCGAATTCTATGGAAAATATACGATCGTTTCAATGTATTAGAATACAACGGTAAACACTATCGTAGAACGAACTTGTAAAAGGTTGTTTTTGATCTTTGTGTTTAATAAAGATTCGCATAATATTTACATATTTAAATAAAGCAATAAGCAGATTTTGCCGACGGACTATGGGCATGGGTTCATATATCACTAATGAAAACAATCAGACTCTAACTTATTAATGCTAACGAAATACATTCTTCACATAATTTAGTTGTTATTTTAACACGAACTACTTGCACACACCTATCAGTTTTACGTTTAAAGAAGTCTCTTCTAAATGAAAGTCCAGTCTTGGCAGAAAGCGTTGATCTGGGATGATACTTAACTCATATGCGTGAAGCTCAGTTTTCTCAGAGACTTCATATACGATACTAGAATAATGGCGCGATAAGTGATATCCATCCTGCGACATCTGTCTTTTTGTGAATGCAACACTTGCTTTACGATATCATTTAACAGACATTTATGCATAAATCGTAACACTCGACCATGGGACGAAATGTGACAATTTGGAACATTCAGCAACAGCTGTCCGAAAACAAAAGAACACCACTATATACTTGATTGGTAGTTTACAGTTACAATGCATATAAAAGCTTATTATTATCATACAAAATACCTTCAAATACGATCAAAAAGTAAAAAAATATATTTATGTTAATGTCACATATGTTGACAAAGGCACAGCTTGCTGAAACAAGGATATACATATACGACTTTGCCTTGCCAATTGTATTTCTTAATTCACAGACCAACAGAATGGACGCTAAGTTGCTACTTGTCTTGATGGGCATAGTTAAGACCGCGTCTGGGGCGGTTTCATATGGCTTGATTGAGACAGAACTGGGTAAGATTAATATTATTATTTAATAATAATATCTGAAATAATTCAAACACTTATACTCACTTTTCTTATATTAATTTATTCACTAATTACTGTTTTACGACAGTACACGGGGAAACAGTGAAGTTCTGCACATACAAAGGAATGCGCCTTCTTCCAACGTCGGACTTTGTTGATTATGACGCGTGTGAAAAATGTCAGTGCGGCGAAAATGGGCTGTCTTGCCAGAGGTAAGTATTTACAAGGCTTTGTTGTCGTGCTTCTTAATATGTACTCTTTTTTCGACATGAATCTTGTGATAAGTATTCTGTGTATGAAGTGATATAGTGTACGCGATCGTTATTTCTTTAGATTTAGAAAGAAGTAAACCTTGTTTACTTGCCTTAAATAAAGGACCAACTAATTGTATATAATAAGAATTCAATACTGCTCCAGCAGCTTGAGTTTCACTTCTTTATAGTGAATTGCACAACAGTTTGATGTGTACGCGATCGTTATTTCTTTAGATTTAGAAAGTAGTAAACCTTGTTTACTTGCCTTATACCGGTAGCGGTATTGTTATTTTTATTATTTTCAGAAACCTTGTTTACTTGCCTTTAATAAAGGACCAACTAATTGTATATAATTAGAATTCAATACTGCTCCAGCAGCTGGAGTTTCACTTCTTTATATTGAATTGCACAACAGTTTGATGTGTACGCGATCGTTATTTCTTTAGATTTAGAAAATAGTAAACCTTGTTTACTTGCCTTATACCGGTAGCGGTATTGTTATTTTTATTATTTTCAGAAACCTTGTTTACTTGACTTTAATAAAGGACCAACTAATTGTATATAATTAGAATTCAATACTGCTCCAGCAGCTGGAGTTTCACTTCTTTATATTGAATCGCACAACAGTTTGATGTGTGCTGCGTGGATGCAGTAGCGTGTATCCCCGTACACATCTTCGATGTTGTTATATTTTCAGCCTTCAGAGGCTGGTAGCGGTATTGTTATTTTTATTATTTTCAGAAACCTTGATTACTTGCCTGAAATAAAGGACAAACTAATTGTATATAATAAGAATTCAATACTACTCCAGCAGCTTTATATTTATACTTCTTTATATTTATAGGCTGAGGACATTTCTAAACCTTCCCGTACTCAGTGCCTTCTACTTTATATTCTACTTTTAAACGAATACAATCATATTTTCGTATTGGTGTCATCTAAATGATTTAATCTAGTATGATGTGCACACCCGTTACTCTTATTGCACCGTTATTTCGCCTATAAGAGGCTGTATTCAAGTACAACAATAGTCTTGTTTATTCTTCATAGCGTGGGTACATATGTTGCAAGCGCGGTAAGAGGGACTAAATGCAAGAATGTGAAGATAGCCTGTCAGACTACGTGGGTGCTGAGGTCTGACACCAAGAGGAAGTGCCCGAAGCATCTGATGCCTATATCTATCACAGCAGTTGGGAAATAATAAGTAAAATGTCAGTTCTGTGATCAAATGCATATATAAACATAAACTTTATTTTATTTCTGAAACTATCCTTGACAGAATAAATAAATTGTGTTTCTTCATATTTGTTGGGTTTTGTCGGTATTAAAAAACAATGCATATGCACTTATTTTTGGATGTGAAAACGCTCATTCAAGCGTATTCAAAAGTTTGCTTTATTTTACTAAAACGTTTATTAAAGGGGCCTTTTCCCGTTTTGGTAAATTGACAAAATAAAAAAAGTTGTTTCAGATTCGCAAATTTTCGTTTTAGTTATGATATTTGTGAGGAAACAATAATACTGAACATTTATCATGCTCTAAAATATCCATTATATTAATCTTTTGACGATTTGAAAACCTGAAAATTACAAAGCGAAACGATTGAATAGTTTGGAAAGTTTGTTGTTGTCCTTATATTTTGTGAAACTACGAGGATTCATTGTTTAAAGTAAAAAATACATTGCATCATAGCATGAGAACGGATGGCCTAGTGGTCAAAGCGGACGACTTTAAAATCAAGGACTACAGCGGTCAGTGGTTCGAGCCCTGTTGGGGGTCACTTATTTTCTTGTTTTTAATTGTATTCTTGTTTTTTTACTGGAGATTTTTAGGTCCAATATTTCAATTTATTAATATAAAGCATTTAATGACAAACTTCAAAACATGCCAAAATCTGTGAAAAGGCCCCTTTAAAGAAACGATTTTTAAGATGTTTTCTAATTATGTTTATGTGGGATATTTCCTGATGAACTTGGTGCTTGTCGATTATTGTGAAACATTAACTAAAAGTATATTTTATGTCTTGAACTATTCTTAAAATTATAAATAAAATGTGTTCCTCCATATTTTACGTGTGTTGACAATACTTTTAGCATAACCAAATACATAATACGTATTCATTATTTGACAATAAACAGTTAAACATATATTCAGGCGAATTCAATTTATAGTGCATTTTAAAAGCGTTTATTATAAAAATAATTTGGAAAGAAGTATATTTAGTAGTAACCATGTGGTTTTATCTCCTGGCGCAATTTTGACATTATTGCGATGAGAGTACGGTAATAGCAAGCAAGCCATGAAGAACATAATAAATTAATAAAACATACCTTACTATCAATAGTAACAAATTTGTACAGTTTTTCATGTCATTATCACCATTGTGGGGTCATTATTAATAATCGGCCCTCACGCGAGGCGTCAACGATGATCAATATTATTAAGCCAAAACTCAACGAAAGAATGGAACATTTTTATTATGACACGTAGCACACAATTTGGATAATACAAATATCGATTGAAAGTGTAACTCATCTGCACATAATATTGATGCCTCTATGTGTGTTTTAACAAGATTCGTCAAACAGCAAAATTTATAGTAAAAGACACACTTACCTCGATGACAGCTTAAATCCGGTTCATATAACACTAAAAAAACAAAGATTTGTTATTCCATTTTCGGTTATGCCATTCGTTTATTTATATTCATTTTAAATCACACTTTTTTAAACGTTTGTATCGGATGCTAAACACTGTCACCAAAAACACGATTTACGAAATCGTATGTCGAAGCGATTACAATAATTAAATTTTATTTCTATCGGAGCTCCCAATTATGCACGACAAACACACAATCCGAAATACGTTTTGAAAGCGTTCGATGCTTAAAAAATATTTTACTGTTAAATAAAAACCCTCCAGGTCCGAATTGTTGTCCTTAAATCCAAAGCGTCTAGCTAGTTTCGTCATTGAACTTACGTCACATGAGATACGTCATAATTTGCGTAATCAATTGAATGAAAATGAAGTACGGAAAGCTGGTCCTTCATAAATTTTAATGAAGGACCAAAATAGTATGATAGTATGACTAAAAACCTGTGCCCATCTATAATTTAGTAAGATATATATTATAGACGTGAATACACGGCTAAAGCCCTCGGGCCGTTATGCTCCCTGCGGACCGATTATCACTGCCCGGCCCGGCTCAGCCGTGTATTCTTCTCTAAATAACGAAAATCTAACCGTTAATACACTTGTACGAGAACCAAAATGATCGGATAAAATCAGAGTGCGGTCAATATTAATGTTCGTCAGAATATGATCACATTCATGGCTACGCAGTGAAATAACCGCAATTACAAAAAGGCTTTGTTGTGTTTACATACACGTGTTTTATTTTAAAAGATCTTTTGTCGGACTGGATATGGCCAGCATTCTTGTACGATAAACCAGTCGGTAAACATAACACGGGCTAACAGTGACGTTCTGCACATTCGAAGGAATGCGACTTCTTTTAACGTCGACCTTTTTTGACTATGACGCGTGAAAGGATCTTTTGTCGGGCTGGATATGTTCAGAATTCTTGTCCGATATACCTGTCGGTATTTGGAATAATTGTTGAAGGAAAATCGTCATGAGAACTGGACATTGGAAAAACTGCCGATAGACTGCAAACCCTATACAGTATTAGCACGTGGTCAAATAAGCAGGTTCCTGCAGGCTTTTAAAGCAGTGGCTCGAATCGAAGATTTCTAATCGATCCGTTTATATCCAATTATACACATTTACACGTTAGAAATCAGGTCAGACAGTTAAACAACGACGTAATTTATTCTGCTTCTATTTATTTTAACATGAGAACAATCTTATTATTATTTTATGATTATATAAAAATATGATCGGAAAAGTTAATATTCAAATATTTAATTTAAAAAGCTCTATGTTTCCGATAAGACTGGTAGATCTTTAAAGAACCAAAGCGGGTACGGCACGTGCAACACACGTATGACACCAAATCACTAAACAGATAATCATAACCAGTCATAATAATATGTTAGTCACGAGCTTAAGATAAGTGTAAAGAATCGAACTTCGACCTTGGTCGCTTGCGAGAACTTGAGTTGACCCAAATTCGGAAAATGGATAAGCAGATATCAACTTAACTTAAACTGTATTCTAGTTGCACTGGCTACTTGATTAAGTTTTGCTTCGGTTATTCGTTCAGACTGGGATATGAGCTGCGTATGATTTAATTTGGATTAATCTATGGTGGGTATCTTATTGATTTGCGCTGTTACTTAAAAGTCTAGGAAGCGCTTTTCTTCACAAAGGCAATACACACTACACATAAATAACTGTAAATGGTTTGATCTACATGAAACACTAAGGTAGTAGGTACAGTCATGATAATCTGTTTGATCGCAACTTATTGCAATATTCATACTATGATTATCTGCAAAAATATCACAAAATCCGAATTGATATCATATTTGCAGTTAATTATTCTACAGCATTAATACACGCTACCTAGCAGCTTATAAAAGTTTGAGTTTGTTTTCCTGGTAATTTAAACGTTTGTATGTGTAGTTTTGAACATTCAACTCTGCAACAATAGAAGTAACAAAACACTATTCATCGAAGTGAGAGCAATGTCGCTCATATATGCAATTTTTATATCTTTCAAACCTGGAGCATACCTTGTAAGACATGTACGTCCTTTAACCTCTCTCAACCAGGTAACAGTTACTAATCAATTTTTCCAAAAGTATACGTTGTAGTGGTGGTAGTAGTAGTAGAAGAAGTAGTAGTAGTAGTAGTAGTAGTAGTAGTAGTAGTAGTAGTAGTAGTAGTAGAAGTAGTAGTAGTAGTAGTAGTAGTAGTAGTAGTAGTAATAATAGTAGTAGTAGTAGTAGTAGTAGTAGTAGTAGTAGAAGTAGTAGTAGTAGTAGTAAAGTAGTAGTAGTAGTAGTAGAAGTAGTAGTATAAGTAGTAGTCGTCGTCGTCGTAGTAGTAGTAGTAGTAATATTATTAGTAGTAGTAGTAGAAGTAGCAGTAGTAGTAGTAGTAGTAGTAGTAGTAGTAGTAGTAGTAGTAGTATTAGTAGTAGTAGTAGTAGTAGTAGTAGTAGTAGTTTTTAAGGTATGTTACTACACTCTGAACGTCCTCAAAACCTCATGAGTGCTTTGGGCGTCGGCCTTAATTTCCGTGTGTTCTAGGCACGACGCAATGCTGTGACATGTGAGGCGTCAAATTGTTGAGCGCAATTCGTCCAATGTCATAGCACACATGAAATGTTGGACAACATACTATTTTTCTCACTGAATTTAAAAGTGCATCTACTTCACTGTCTCTTCTTTCCTCTCTCTGTGACAGCCGAGCTTTTATCATCTTGAAAAACGCCCATCAAATAAAGGTCTTTTGCATTTATTTCATTTCACGGACATTCAAAATATGTTAATACTCTATTTCTACATTCAGTTTATGTGCACAGTCATGTCTGCATCCACAGCCATCAATTCAGAACTTTTCAACTTGCCTCAAATCTTCATCTTCGTTCGAAGCCAAATCAATTTTGTCAAATTTTCAAATTCTTGAGAAGCAAATAGTGTGGTAACGGGGGTCTTTCCAAAATGTTGAGAGAGTACACTCTCCGATTCCTATATTAAAACTTGTTTTCCTTTTTTAAATTGTATTCTTGTTGTTGTTTTTTTACTGGAGATTTTTAAGTCAAATGTTTAAATTTATCAATATAAAGCATTTAATGACATGCTTCAATACATGCCAAAATCTGTTGGACGGCCCCTTTAATGGATATGGTGTCCGCCTAGCGACCTTGAGGTCACGTGAACGCTCCCCAATATGGGAGCGTTCTTTAGATTTCCCCAAAATCTTTTCAAAAAGCCTCAGGCTTTCAATGCAATCGAGCTAAAATAAATAGGTTTAAAAAATACTTTAATATTCCCCGGCTGAAAACAATGACGTCAATTAAAGCGGGGGTTCCCACAAACGTCATCAATGACATTTAGGCAGGTTTTGTCGCGACAAAGTAATCACTTCTTTGGTTAGGGGTGCTTTGTGTCATACATTCCTTTATCTGTCTAAAATTGTTTGAGCGGTTTTTCAAAAAGTAAATTATATGTTTCAAAATATATGTTTAGTCATAATTAAATTATGGCTGAGGTAAACAAAATAGGGCTAACACTATTAAAACACAGTTCTAAAGATAGGGTTATATTTGTTAACCCCCACGATAGGGGTATAGAATTGAATCAATCAGTTTGTAAGTCGGTCTGTTTGTTGTTCGGTCATTCTGTATGCATAGTCACAATTTCTAAGCAGGAGGTACTAGTTAGGTTTGTGACAAAAATCAAGTTTCACCAAAAACAAAGTTTGCTAAAAAGATTAATTGAGTCTCTTCGGAAAACTATAAGACTGGTGCTTCAAATTATTTGTGTCATTTAAAAAAAAGAAACAATATGAGCACTATTTGTTTGAACAAAATGCTCATGACTGGCATATAAACCTATGCGTATTCTAAACTTGATGGGATTATAAATGGAGGTAAACCCACACTTTGCAGCCCAGCGTGTTGGAGGCAGGTTTAAGTACCTCTGGCTGGGGGTCATACTGCATGGCCTCTTTGTGGAGATGGTCAGCTACTGGATGCCGGATGTTGACAGCTTCTGGCACGCTCAGGGAATATTTATGTTCCTTGGAAAGCGACTACCTCTCTACAGTGTGTGTCTCTGTTAGTGTTTATGTATGCAATTTATTTTTATTATGTATATATATATATATATATATATATATATATATATTATTTATTTTATTTTTATTATTTTAAAAGGCATATAATTGGTTTCCATGTTACCCTTTAAGTGTTTTAACTTAACTTTAACACATTATGCTTGGAATTTCTATTAGTCCAGATAATTGTTGTTATTTAATTTACACATATTTGTTTATATATTTTGTTGCAAATTTGTATATTATATCTATGATAGTAGATTATTATACCCTCTTTATATAGGGTATATTGATTTGCACCTGTCAGTCGGAAGTTAGGTAAGTAGGTAGGAAGGTAAGTTAGTTTGTAGAGAAGTTTTAATGTCTAGAGAGTGCTTCGACATTAAACATCCAAATAGATGTTTAGGTCAACTAAGGTCATGGTCACATTTGCTTGAAACCGTTAGTTGGTGTTTAAACAATATCTTAAAATGATTTGACTTATTGTCTTGCAAGTTTTGTAAAATGGTCACTTTGGTGACAGGGAAGACATCTTTTGATTTTAAGTCACCTGGTAAAGGTCAAGGTCACATTGGTCTGAAAGAAGAAATTCATGTTTGATCTATATTTTGAGAATGCTTTGACTTTTGGTAATTGGAGGAACAGAAAATGCAGTTTGACATTGAGTTCATCAAGTCAAAGATCAAGGTCACAAGAAACCTAACAAGATGTGTTTTTTTCTGCATGATACCTATAGAACGCGTTGACCTACGATAATCTTAACTGGCATGCTGTTTTCTATGGGATGAAGGAATGAGGCCTATTAATTTTATGTCAACAGATTGAAGGTCAAGGTCACAGGCAACAGGAAAAAAATATGTGTAATATCTTGCGAATCTTTTGACCTTTAAACATTCAAATTGGTACAGCGATTGCTTTGTTGGGAAGTAAAATGCATATTATGTTGGAAGCCATCAGATCAAATGTTAAGGTCATGGGGGCTTGTGTCATGAAATTGATTTCAACAGAATATGTTTTTTAATAGTGATCGTCTGAGTTGCTATGCTTATGACTTTAGAGGAAAGGAAATATGCGTATTGATTTTGCTGTCAACAGGTCAAATCTGTAGGTTGCATGTGCTTGTAAAATGACGACATAATGTTCCACATAATATTTCTAAAGAATACTTAGGATCATACCCTTTATTATGCTGGTTAGTTATACATCCTTAAGTAAAAAGAAATTATAAGCCATTTTTATTCTTATTACAGATCCAGTATTCCTTTACACAGCCAGTGTGGTTGTTGCCCAGTCAGGAATGAAGTGGTGGGCTCAACCCCACAGGTAACAATTAATTCTCTAAATGATGATGTTTCCTACACAGGAATGAAGTGCTGTACATAACCCTTGCAGGTAGGAATAGCCGTTCCAAGTGTGGTGGTTTAGGAATTACAAAAAAGAATGGACTCTCAAATGGTGTTAGTTGCTCTCTCTGGGTTGTTGTGCTGTACTAAACCCCTGTAGGAATACAAGATACAATAATTTTTTTCTAACGTCGGACATGATTAACACAAACATAAGCAAATAACTTTTTCCCGACAAACACAAGTACATGGTATACATAACAAAATAAAAGCAACTGTAAGATGAAAGCACATGGTAATCATAAAACTAAGACATGCATTGCAAGACATAGTAATACAATGACATATTTAAGACATAATATTATCACAGTTAATACAAATTAAATAGTTAATACAATGGGTTTAAATGACATATGATAAGATAAGGGGAAGTGACTAGTACTCAGTTAAAACATAATATGTAAGAAGTATAATGTCCCTTGCATTAGAAAGATATTGAAAAACTAATGGATTAAATTATAGATAGAGGGTTTAAAGATGTAAACTGACTATGAAAAATGAAGAACTATGAACTATGGAGAACTATGAAAAACTGAAGAACTATGAAGAACATACCTAGGTAGAAAAGGTAGGGATGCGTAGTAGACCATTCATGGCTCAAAGACCTACATATCTTCAGTAGTGTTATGGTCCTGAACCCAGCTAGCTCTCCGAGTAGTTTAAGATAGTATCCCACTACCAGCAGAGAGCCATACCTCAGGGCGTCATAGCTTTTTAAGTGTAGCCGTTACCCTGACAGGGATTTAGTTGTGGTTTCACACACACCATTAAAAAAAGACTCTTTAAGTGTGGATGAAATGGATGCTTCAACCCACTGCAAGTAAGAATATATTTTTAAAAATGTTGTAATTGCAAACTCAGGGTTTAAGTGGTTGGCTCAACCCCCTTCAGAGTGGACTCTTTAAGTATTGCAGTTAACACAAAGGGTGAGTATTGACCCTCCAAGTGTGGTAATTGCTCACTCAGGAATAAGGTTGTAAACTTAAAAGCGTCTTCCCTCTTCCCCCAACAAGCAGGTATGTATGGACTCTAAAAGTGTGGTTGTTTCCCAAAATAGATTAAGTAGTGTACTCAACCCTGTGCAGAGAGGAATTGACCCTCCTCCCATAGACCGCCTTAGATTAGCTCTAAATTTCTTCATGAAGCATAGTGATGTAAAAGGGACACTTACACTGTTTTTTATGATTTACCATTTACAGCAATTCACTAGAGCGTTTTAGCCACTAATAAAGACATGCTTTATATGACCTCACATTCATTAAGTTAAGAAATTATCTGATATAGAAACAGGAACTGTTGAAATAACTTAAACATTTTGTCTTTCAATTTCCAGTTGGTCTGACAGTTGTTATTCTTGATCTCCCATACTATAGGATTAAGAATCTCTTCTGGACTTGGCACGACACTGACCCAAACATCTACGATCGTCACTACTGGGTTCCCTGGACCAGTTACTTCTTCCATGCAACGTTTGCATGTGGCTTCACGGCCGTGTTCCATGCCAGCAACAAACTTCTGACTCGCAATAAAGAGTCCTATCAACATGCAGGGTACGTTCTGTAAAAATGTCTTGATAACTTTGTGACCAGTTCAATAAGTAGAATCGCGGATATATATTCCTAAGGACAATGGTTCCTGGCCAGGAAACAAAAGGACATTGAAACTTGTATAGGAGCCTATATCATAAGTTTAAAAAAATGGAGCCAAAGTCTGGGTGGGCAAAATAGACTAGGAATTGATATGTAGAAACCATGTTCTTATGCCTTCAATAAGCAGTCCTAGCTAAAAAGGATCAGTAAACCAGTTGTGATTCTAATAAGTTAGGGCATTTTCTTGCTGATGTTATAGCTGTTATTGGGTCAAATTTTCAGTCTTGGTTTTCCAAAGCTAAATGAAGACTGTTGAATGTGTAATAACTGTTTTACTTATTTGTTTTTCGTATGCCCTTGGAAGGATGTCAGTCAGTCTTTCTAACGGTCATGCATGCTGTTTTCCTTTTTCTTTGTTTAAACCCTTTCAGATATTCACACGATTTTGTATGGGTGAGTTTACATGCATGACATACAGATCAATTTCAAGTTTGTTCCCGACCATTGAGTTTTTTCCAAGTAACGACCCTTGGACTTTTCTCTAGAACAATAGTTGTCCCGACTTTTCCTAACAGCTTGCAGATACTGACCTTATTATTGGTATTGTTACAGTCCAATGATTTTTGACGAAGAAAGGTGCATTGGACTTAGGAATTGTAATTGAAATAACACATTCATGAAACATTTTCGGACACTCTTTCACGTACTTACTTTACTCTTGGTGTATGAGTCTACCTGCATGACTTACAGGTCATGTTGAGTCTGCACAGGCTTATCAGGGATTACACTTTCCGCTTTCACTAGATTTTTGCTAAAAAGAAACTTTAAAGGTAAAATATCAGAAAAGCAGAAAGTGTCGTCACTGATAAGCCTGTGCGGACTGCACAAGCTATTCTGGAACTACTTTTTACTCACATGCATTAAACCCATTTTTCACAAAGAACGGCCCAAATATGTTTTATACATGTATTATTGCACTCCCTTCAAAGGTGTGGGGTCATATTGTTTTTAAACAACTGTTCAGTGGCTGTTATTCTTCTGCAGCCTCTGTCGTGAGACGCTGTGTATGCTGCTGGCGGCCATGTTCGGGTTCCCCCTGGGCGTGCTGCAGTTTGTGTTCCTCTACCACCCCCCAAGACACGTACCACATCCACACAGAGGTCTGGGTCATGGGTTCTGCTGGTCGTGTACGGGCTCATAGTCTGGCTGGGGGACAGGCACGGACAGACATCTTCAAACGAAGTAAGAGTTAGGGCCCTTGATGGGCCAAGGCCTGGTAGCTCAAAACTGTAAGAGTTGGGACTCTCAGTAGGCCGGGGCCTCGTTGCTCAAAACTGTAAGAGTTGGGACTCTCAGTAGGCCAGGGCCTGGTTGCTCAAAACTTTAATGGCCAGTTAAGGTTACAGTCTGTTAACTGGTGACCATAATAAACTTAATTTTGAAAGCGATGCTTTAATAAAACAGGCGCATACACATTAGTTTACAATTTACACACCTATTAAAGGGTTAGCAATTATGTTACATGAAAAGCTTGATCCAAAATTTTCCAGCTATAAGTTTAACTGGTGTTAAAGTTTTGAGTTACCAGGCCCTGATCTTGATCGTAGATTGGTGATTGATAAATGGAATCTATACCAACTCCGTTAGATTTGTTTAGTGATGCATTTTGAACAGGCACCTGCGCTGAATGAATATCTTCAAGCTAAGTAAGATAGCTAGAGATAACCATGTTATGGTCTTCAGCCTTCCTTTCCTTTTCTCTGTCCATTAAGTGCTGGTAAATTGGATGTATGTTTGCTCAGAAAAGTGTGAGTTAGGTACCTGAGTTCTATGATTTGACGTGAAATAATGGCAAGATGACAAGATGTCAAACAATCTAAAGAAACATAGACTGTTAGAAATTATCTGTCTAGAATGGTTCCTCGATGAGATAATGACAGAGGTGATTATCCACTATACATACTTCCTGTACCTTGTGTTCACCTCCAAGCCAGAGAACATCAAGGCCACAGGTGTACATGAACCAGTCGGGCCTTGCAATTTCACACAACCAGTCCAGACACCGTTTGGAGCGGTAAGGACCTCAGATTTGAGCCTTGCTCTGGGAAAACTGGGCTCAATGCATGTGATGATACTTTCTGTAGAACAGTTTTCTACACATTCCATAATATTTAAAAAAAACTTCAACCACAGGTTTTATCGAAAAGCAAGTACCTCTGCCTGGAGAGGAAGTTTTTGACTTCCATTGTGTGAAGGGGTTACCCGCCCCTGGCAGCCATTGGTACACGATCTGTGGCACACCGTTTGAGAACCACATGGAGTATATCGTCGTGATATGTGCCGTCTGCTTCCTGGGCCTCACATGGTGCCTTAGCAACCTGTTATCAGGGCCTCTACCGGGACATAAACACCACCAAAAGATCCCAAATACCAAGAAGCAAAACTAGTCTATTCTTTTTATGCCCCCGGATCGAAAGATCGGGGGTATATTGTTTTGGCCAGTCTGTCTGTCATTCATTCATTGTGTGTGTCCCAAAACTTTAACCTTGGTTAAAGTTTTGCAATAACTTTTGCATTATTAAAGATAGCAACTTGATATTTGGCATGCATGTGTATCTCATGGAGCTGCACATTTTGAGTGGTGAAAGGTCAAGGTCATCCTTCAAGGTCAAATATATGGCTTCAAAGCGGCGCAATATGAGGCATTGTGTTTCTGACAAACACATCTCTTGTTTCAATAAGTCATTCTAAAAAAATCTGTTAGTTTAGTTTAAACGTATTTATTGCATCAAATATGCATGGGATTGGATTACAAGTTTTTGCAACATTATCTGGATCCTCTCCCAGATAATTATATAACATAATTTACTAAAATACATTATTAATAGTTCAACAACATAATCAGTTCGTTTAACATAATTATACACAGATAAATAGACATAAAAGTAGGTTAACAATTGTAAAGTTATTGAGAATAGTTATCTCCCATTGTATGCATGTCATTGACAATTTTATACAAAATTAAAAACCTTTTTGAGCCCGCTATGAATGACTGTACTGTTCTGAACACCATTTCATTAAAATCCAAAGACATGTTGGGGTCCCCACATAGCAACAACTTAATATTAAGGTTATGGTTCAATTTGCTTATAGTTAGTCCTCTTATGTGTGCGAAGTTTAAACATTCAAAAAAGTAATGCCGCGCATTTTCACAAGGAGCTCCGCAAGAACAAGATTGACCAGCGATTAGATTTGATCTATAAAGATCGTAGTTTAAACTACTACACATATTTCTAAGTCTTGTGTGAGCAATGTTTACGTTTCTTTTGCCTATATTATAGTATTTTGGGCACACAAGTGGCTGTGGGGTTATCGCTGATCTGAAAGAAGATATTGTAGGTTTTTCTCTTGTGTCTATATTAAGGTCATTCCACAATTTTATTGTAGATGGAAAATACGATATACTGTATGAAGTTAATCGCGATTGGGGCATAGAGTAATTTCCTTGATTTCTTAGATTGTAATGTGATATACTACCGACATGTTGTGGAAGTAGATTTGACAAATAAGAGGGTGTTAAATGAGCGTGAATTTTATAAAATGTTACTAGTTTTTTTCTTTGTCTCCTCGAGGATAAGGGTTCAAGACCAGATTCTTTATATAAGTTCTCTTTACTACAGAAGAGGGGTAACCCACATGCAATTCTAGCAACTTCCAATTGTAAATGTTCCAGCCTATTGCTTTCATATTCAATACAACCGTCCCAAACTTCACTAGCATACTCTAAGATTGGAAGAATAAAGGTTCGATAGAGTTTAAGAATGTTACTTTTCGATAATATATACTTAAGTTTTCGAAGAACATTTATTTTCTTTGAACAGGAATCAAAAACATTATTTACATGGTCAGACCATTTGGCATTTGAACTTAATGTAACCCCAAGATGTTTATGGGTGTTTGACGATGATAACACGGTATTTTGAAATTGCAGTTTTAACGCTTCTCCGGATAATGTGTTTGACACAAAAATGAATTCAGTTTTATTTGGATTAAAAGACACAAGCCATTTCCTGGACCAACAGTCAAGCTTTTCAAGGTCAGAGTTAATACTTGCGGTTATTTCGGAAATATCTTTAGAAGCATACGCAAGAGAAGTGTCGTCAGCAAACAGTCTAGTAAGACTATCCAGATTTTCAGATATATCATTAATATAGATTAAGAATAAAAGAGGACCAAGGACAGAACCCTGGGGTATTCCAGCTTTAATAGGCTTACTGTCAGAGATGGTATCTTTGATAAGAACTTGTTGTGACCTGTTCGAGATATAATCAGTAAGCCATAATAGCAATTCATTTTTAAAGCCATAAGCTTCAAGTTTATGAATAAGACCTCTGTGCCACACTCTATCAAATGCTTTTGAAACATCACAAAAAACAAGACAAGTGTGCTTCTTTTCATTAAGATTTTTGCATAGAGAGTCGTACATTTCTAACAGTTGATAGACGGCGCTATGACCCGGTCGAAATCCGGATTGGGAACTATGAAATAGATCGTTAGCCAACATATAGTTATAAAAATGTTTAAATAATACTCTTTCAAATACTTTACCAACACACGAGAGTAGTGAAACAGGGCGATAATTACTGCAATCGTGTTTGTCGCCTTTCTTAAACAATGGAATTACATATGCTTTTTTCCATAGTGTTGGAAATTGACACTGATTTAAAGACATATTGAACAATATACAAAGTGGAACACATACTGTTTTGGATGTATTTTTTAACATACAATGGCTTATACCATCGCAACCAGATGCTTTCCCAAGTTTTAAAATACGCAATATATCTCGAACTTCTGCCACTGATATAATAAATGGTGCACAAGTTGTAATTATGTTTTTATTGAGGTTCGGGGGGTCAATGTTTTCGTCGTTAACAGTTGATATCGAACTAAAATAATTGTTTAAAACATTGGCTTTGTTCATGTTGTCCATGATAACATTTCCACTACTATCTAAAAGAGAAGGGATATCGTTACACGACCCAGGTTTATTTGTAAGTCTTTTTATTAATCTCCAGTACGATTTCGGATCGGATGCGTGTAAACTCTCAATTATGCCATCAACGTTCTCGTAAAAATGTAAGCGGACATGTTTGCGCATATTATTAACTGTGTTACGTTGGTGCTTAAATTTAATTAAATCACTGTTAAGCTGCGATCGTTTGTATGTTTTGTGTAACCTTTCACGCAATCGTATTGCATGTCTTAATTCTGAAGTCATCCACGGTTTATCAGACGGTCTTATAGTAACTGTTTTTGATGGTATTGTACATGTTGCAAACTCTAAGTACATCTTAGTAAACAATTCACAAGCTTGGTCTAGAGACTCGCATGTAGAGAGCAACACTGTCCAATTTGTATTACTTATAAGTTCATTAAAACGATCAAAGTCAGCACGCTTGTAAATCCATACGTCGCGTTTATAACATTTCGAAAAATTAAACGATATTTCAATATTTGCAGTGCATGTTGCATGGTCACTTAAAGACGCATCCGTGTTAATAACAGACGCTTCAGTACATTTACATGATTCACTTAGAAGTATTGGGTCAAGTAAACTGTTGCGACTGTTCCCAAAGCGCGTTGCTGTTTTAATTACATTAGTCAATCCATACAATGATAATGTTTCATTAAGTTTACCGTATGATGCAGACAAAGTGTCGAGAAAGTCAACGTTTAAATCACCTAATATGATAATATTAGGACATATTTCAAAGGCTTTTTCAATTGAAATGTTAAAATGTTGCCAAAAAGCGGATGTAGAGTTTGGTGGTCTGTAAACTGTGCACAAAAGATATGATATTTTATTTACTTTTATTTCTATCCAAACTAATTCGCATGTGCCTAACTCCAAATCTAATCGTCTTTTGCCGTATATAGATTCAGCTAGGTAAACAATAACCCCACCCCCAAAACAATTTCTGTCACGACTTAAGGGTTCCGAAAAACCTTCAATTAACAAATCGGCTGACATAATAGTTTCATCAAGATGAGTTTCAGTTAAACAAATGATGTCAAAGTCAGAGCATATGTCGTTTAGGTAATCCAATTTGTTACGTAAGCTACGAATATTCCAGCTAAGCATGGAGAGTTCATTTTGTGTTGGTCCAGGATTTGACTCTGTTGCAACACCTTCTAGCATTCCTAATGAATGAGAACTTGCCAAAATGTTGAACCAAAATATTAAACAGCATATTCCCTGGGCCTTACCATAACAAGATTCAAAACTTGTTAAACCTTATTTTTAGCTCGGGCTGTTTTCGGAGAAAACCTGAGGTATTGTCATAGCCAGCTTTTAGTCCGCCGCCCAGCGTTCGCTGACTAAACATTGACATTTTGCTCTAAAATCAAAGTGCTTCCACCTACAACTTTGAAACTTCATATGTAGATGCAGCTTGATAAGTCCTACACGCAACACCCATTTTTGGGTCACTAGGTCAAAGGTCAAGATCACTGTGACCTCTAAAAAGGTCAAGATCACTGTGACCTCTAAAAAAAAACATCTGACAAGCTTTCATTTATTCAAAACTGCACCCGCAGCTGAGCGTTGGCACCCGTTATGCGGTGCTCTTGTTCTTTAAAAAAATGGATTTATGCAATGGAACTTTTCTTTTTGAAGGTGCATTTTGCAGCTTGTTAAACAAGCATTATTGCCTGTATGCTCAACATTTTGCCCAAAGGCATCTAGGAAATTTAAATGTGGCAATAAAATGTGCACATTTTCAGGTCAGAAGTTGTTAAAGTTTTAAATGAAATTTAATTTTGATATCAAATACATTAATACTATTATGTACAAGACATCATCACTAGAAAAAGCCACTTCAGCAAATTATTCCTACAAAAACAATAAGAATCATTAAGAAATCATGGCAAGGATGTTGACATCCCGCTTCAACTTTTAGCAGAACTTCTAGTCATGTTTTTAGTCCTTTCACACAACAATTATCCAACAACCAACCATTGTAAACTAGATGCAAATAAACACCAAATTCTACTCTGAATTTAAGTATTGTGTTATGGTTAAGGTAAATGTAGAATAAAAAGATTGCTTCTTTGTACATCATCAAGCAACCTAGCTTCAAAATCAACATTCTTTTCTGATTACTGGAAATATGTTAGATTGTTTTCAATTGATTTATTGAGAAAACGCTTTCATTAAAAACACTTTTAATTTATTGTTTTCCTGGTATTTGGATTTATTTATTTGTTTGTTGCGGTTGTGGGGTGGTTGGTGGTGATTCAGAATTAGGTTTGGAGATCTGAGCATGATATTTGTTGACTTGCTGGCCCGGAACTGCGAAAATTAAAATCATCTGACATAACTCAAACTTAATTTAAGTGTTTGACCTACAAGTCTGAAATGGTGACTTCGAAACTTGCCAATTAAGATCTTAATTGATTACAAAATTGGTGAAATAAACACACTCCAGAAACTATATCATTAGAGAAATTCCTGTTTTTATTGACTTTTATAACAGAACACCAGCTATAAACATACACTGATCAACACCTTGGAACACTATATGCAAACTCATTATTTGGGTGGTTTAATCATTTAATCAAATAATCATGATTAACAGTGTCATGATGTGACAATTGTAAGTGTATGTCAACAATTGTTCATGTCTTGAAGAAGATATAATTTTCATCAGCCATGTAACATATGTAGAGTTGTGTAGTTCTATACTATACAATTTAATATATTATAAATATTTTTTTTCTTGTGGATTCAGTTTGATACTAATTGTATTTGTTTTTTCTTCTTCAAATAATCGATTTTATTGATTTTAAATGATCACACAAGTTAAACATTCCCAATTCTAGAAAGATTTTATTGATGAATCGAAAACAAGGCTCACGATGTGCATTTAATTGCATTGATTGTATTTTATAATGAAATACCAATTTAACTAGGCTAGTGTTCTTTTATTTATAGATCTTTGTTGAGGGTTGCAGAAAACATATTGCTGCAAAACCTTAATACAAATATTAAACAATCATAATTTTAATTATTATACCTCACTTTTATTTTCAATGCTAAACTCCCATAGGCCATCGTGACAAAGAAATACTGTCAGACCCAGCGGGAATAAATGTACTGTCCAAAATATACTGTATCCCGCTGCCATAGCAATCACGTGCCACCAGCGGGAAAAAAATTACTGACAAAAAAAATACTGTATCTCGCTGCCTTAGCAATCACGTGTGGAATGTTCGAAAATTATACTGTCCCATTCGCGCATGCGCAGTACGCGGTTTTGCGTGTCCGTTGTATTTGGATAATTAAAATATCGATTGTAGATGAAACTGTGCTGTAGAATAGATTAATGCCATTATTTAAGCTTTGACAGGAGTCAAAAAGAAAATCAATTTAGAATAAACGACACGCTTACCTCAAAGGCAACTTTAATCCAATGTTAATAACAATAAAGTTACAACGATATACACTTCCAGTGTCTGTTCTTAAGGTGTTATGCATGACAACACACACAATCCAAATTACGTTTTGGATTCGTTCGATGCTCTAAACAAATAGTTTACTGTTAAAAAAACCACCACGTCCATATTTTTGTCCCAAAATGTTTCGTCACCAAAATGACGTCACACAAGTACGTCATAAATTGCGTAATCAAGTGATGAAAATAAAATACGGAAAGCTGGTTCTGTAATATATTTTTAAAGAAATAATTGACGACGAAGAAAATTGATGGGATAAATTGATTACTAGGTAGGTGCCGAATAAAGCGAAGTTCATTTTGCTCTGCCCGTAAATCTGAACCACTCAACATATTTATGGTTGTTCATTGGTGAAATTAAATTCAATTATTGAATATTAAAATTGTTCATGGTTCATATAAATTGTTCATGTTTGAATAGTTTATTTGGTATAATAAAATAAATATTACATGTCTGACAGGGTGACAGTAAATTTGTCAACTTTCGGAAAAATACTGTCAACCTTCGCTTCGCCTCGGTTGACAGTATTTCCTCAAGTTGACAAATTTACTGTCACCCTGTCAGCCATGTAATATTTATATCATGAACACATTCCCACTTTGTGACCAGAATGTGTATAGTTGGGACCAAATTTGATTTTCAATTGGGAAGTTGCAATAAAGAGAAAAGCATACTTTAAGTAAAGCTAAACTAAAGGTAAATTTAAGACCGCAAATACATAATATTTTAGATGAGAAATAAGGTGCTTGTGTTTGTACAATGATCTAATGAAAGATCTCTGATGTGAACACACAGACGCTTCACTGAACAGAAAGACAATTAACACCTTTTTGTGGGGTGGGTGGGGTGGGGAATTAATTTCAATTTAAATCAAATTTTATGTTGTTATATTTCAATTTCTTTTTTGACTTGTTAGTTATCTTTGGTATATGTCAATGGAAAGTTAGTTTCACGCTTTTCAATAAGTAACACATAGATGATATATGACAATTGTTTAATAATTAATGTATTTTGCAAGTTATGAACGATTATGGTTTGTTCTCTTAAAAAGTTACTAAGTGTTACCACTTTTAAGCAAAAAACAAAATGGTTATGATCATGTAAACTTTATCATTATATGCATTAATTGATGTAAATGCCCTGGATTCTTTCTATGAAAGATCAGACGCCTTAGGTTGTACAGTATTACATCACTTAAATACTTTATGGTAATGTTTTGTTATTCAGACAGCTGTAGTTGGGTGTATTCATTGTCCACTTTTGATAATTGGTGGAGTGTTTCCATCAATGCACTGTGTCAAATTACCTTGTATCAGCTTGAATCATATTGCAAGTATACATATGTCACCTAATAGATATCATACAAATTATATTGTTTACTATTGTTATTTGTGTATTATTTCTTTAGACTTCATTGGAACTTGCTCCATCTCTGTTTACACCAACCGTTTAGTTATCCCAAAACATCGATATTATTGTTCAATTATTTGCCACGGATTCCATTTGTAATACACATACTATGTTGAACTCAATGTGAGATAATTAGTGTGTAGCTATTTGAATCTCTGTTTAAACACATCTGCTATTTGTTTTTCTAAGCTACAGTTCAGAAGACAATGACATACATTTTGTTAAGGGTATACTTATTGCCAAAACTTACCCATGGGTACGCAAGTTCCCATTTAAATTATTTGTATACTGCTAAAGTAAAACTAAATAAAATCAACCACAATCAATTTACAATGACAATTAAATAATCATGATGTTAAATGATTTTTTTTCACTTGACAAAATCATGATGTTCATGACAAAAACACAGTCAAAAGTGGCTATTTTGTGAATGTAAAGTCTATCTCGTATTTTAAAATTAGATTTCGAAACATACCCAACCAAACACAAATGTTTCTTCAAAAATCAAACCCCAAATTAAACAAATTTTTGATATTTTATTGAATATTTTATCCACAGAACTTTATAATGTATCTCAAGACTCTTCCAGCTTCCACATCGTCAGCCTTGTTGTCGATTTGTTTTATCAAGAAAGCTATACCTTCAAAACTTGATATTGGGAATGTGAAATGTGTCTATTTGTGTAGAAAGATTGATTAAAATGTGTTGTATGTATGAACAATATTGCAATATATGCATTGCACAATGCTTTCAATGTTAATGTTAAAAACGTAATATTTTATGTTTAAAAGTGCTCTTGTTTGTGGTCAATGTCACAAGGTTGGGTTGTTATATTTGTTATATATGCCTGTATGTATGTACACAATAATAAATTAAATGTTCACTTTGTTATGATTAATTGATTGATCAGTCACTTTTGCATCTGCTTAATCAATAGGTATTTTAAGGTCGCCGTGGCGTAGTGGATATGGAGTAAACCTAGCGACCGGGCGGTCACGGGTTCCATCCCCACTGAGGGAGCGTTCCTCCGATCATCCCCAAAGACACCAAGCACTGGTTCTAGTCCCAAGAAATGGACTCGAGAGCTTTTGATGCATTCGAGCTAAAATAAAAAGGTTTAAACTAAAAACTAGTAGCTATTTTGAGTGCTGATTCCAACCACTTATGATTAGTTTTAGAGAATTATTACATCATTTAAAGCAACTTTTTCACAGTTGTGCAATATTACAATTTTCAAAAATAATGCGGAAATACTTTAGCCACAGACCGAAAACCCTACTAAAATGTGTCTCAACGGATAAAATGATCATTGCATTGTAAAAAGCTTTTGCTTTTCATCACTTAAACAATGGGTTATCTACCTACGTGAATCTGTATTTTGTGTTTTTATTTCTGTTGAGAGATTTGTTCTTGTCACTTTTGTATGTATTTTTCTGGTATTTCTTATTGTTAATTACTTCCTATTTAATTTCGGAAGATCAAAGGTAAAACAATCAGTGCATGATTTCATAAATTAAATCACAAATCTAAAAGTTTTATTTGTGTTGTTGTTGTTTTACAACAGTAAAATAAGACATATAAATTGCAACTTCAAAGTATTTAGTAAACTCTGATTTAAATCCACGTTGCAATTGTGCAGAGTTACAAGAAACACTGCATGCAGAAAGCAGTTGTAAACATTCATATTTAAATTTCCTACCCCAAATCGGTAAGGGGATTAAAGGAATGCTCTTTGTTCTGTCAGTCTTTCCGTAAACCTTTTGTGTCTGCTCATAATCTCACATACTCTTAAGCGCATGTTCATGAAACTTTCCTCAAAGGTTGAAGGCATTGAGATGATGAACAGAAGGCAGCAGTCAATGAGGGAGGCTAAGTGTCAATATTGAACTTCAAGGTCAATGGTTTGAGCTTCAATTTTGTCCGCTTCATATATGCTATACCCTTTGAAGGATTTTCATGAAACTGTCTTAAAATGTTTTGATCACTAAATCAAATGTGCAGAAGGGATAAGTTAGTCAGGTCTTTTTTAAGGTGGAGGTCATGCTTCAATATTAAAGGTTTTAACCTCCATTGACCTGTTCGCACCATATCTCTTATAATTATTGAAGGATTTTAATGAAACTCGAATCAACTGTTAAGGCCATAGAACCGATGTGTAGAAAGCATACGTAGGTCGTGCTATCTAAAAGTCAATGTCATTTTTCAGGGTTGAGCCTGTATGTTTGTGTCCATTATTTAGTTACCCTTTTAAGGATTTTCCAGTCACATGGCTTACATGTGAAGGTCATTGAGACCATATGCAGCAGGCATGAGTCAGTCACACCAGCTTAAGGTTGAGTTCATAATTCAAGATCAAATTTGAGTATCTGTTGGTGTGTCCGGTTGATATCTTTTATAGCTATTGAAGTACTATTGTGACATTTGGCTGCAATGCTAAGGTCATCCATACGATGTGTATGAATCGTTCACTCCGGCTCAATCTCAAGGTCAGTCTGTTAAGTCAGAATTATGTGCAGAAGGCATGCTTCAGTCATGCTGACACAAAATCAAGGTCACCACTCCAAACAACACCCGCGGGGGACACGGCTGTCTCTTGGACGGCGTTGGTACACACCTTTAAAATAATTATTTGCCTCACTTTCTAATTACATAAACCTTTGGCCCTGATTTTTGCAGCACTTGTTTGTTTTTTCAATTGTTGTGTCGATTCTAGATGTTATTTTAGATTTTATTGGAACATACCATTTGAACAATTACACACATCCGCACGTTACGTATTTACCATGGCTGTATAGAGCACAGACATCAGAAGATTTGACTCGGAAATTCGATAAATATTGCGAAGACAGCTCATCAGATTTATAAAATAGCAAATTTTTGTTTTACAGTTACAGAATTGGAGAACATTTCAAAGTACACGAAACTGCAATATTATTGTATATTTAGCAACTTTAATTGTTTCAATATTTGCAATTGCATTCAATGTAAATGTACTACTATAGTACAAGACGCTAATATGTTGATTCGAATGCAAAACAAGGCTTTTGCTGGAAGCAAAAGATGTTAAGTCACATTATACTCTAAATAAACTGTGAATCCTCTGAAAGTTACGTAAAATGTAACATAACAAGAGGAGCCTTATACATAGTTATATGTTTCACATAATGGACGCACGTTGGATCGAGCCCCGTATCGATATAAACATGCCAAAGCAATATTGTATGAATAATTGTGCAATGTGCGAAATGGTTACATTGATAAAAAGCTGACATTTACGAACCAGTAACATTTTGATAACAAAGTACACACACTGGCAACTTATAATTGTACCATTTCCACACAAGTTCATTAATGAAAATTCTGTAAAAAGTACGTATCAGCATTTTGATTTAGTCAATATTTCGATTACCTTGCAAAAAATGTTAAAACGACTGATACACTGTGCCCACAAACGTGTGTGCAAATATACAAAGAGCGAACGTTCAGCTGCCTATGGAACTAGTATTGTTCCAATCATATTTGCAACAGAATGAATATCGCAACCCAGAAACTAGTTAAATATTAACAAAAGAGTCTTTCATTTTCTGTAACAATAATGTGCCGTTTATTATAATACCACTATTATGTTAAGTAGGTTGTTTAACAACATTTTAAAAATGTGGCCTTTTTAATATTGCATTATTCATAATTTGGGTAATTATCTGTTTTTACATGTATTTGTTTTTATTTAACTAACACACTATTTGAAATGCTACGTTTTTGTTTTGAAAAAATACTTAATAAGTAACTTGTTCTAGTTTACGATTTTACAAAGTCAATTATTCATAGAAATATTATTGTTATTCATCTCACTTGTCTATTCTGTGCCTGGAGTTTCCCGATACGTACATCAAAACATTATCCGCTACGAATTTCATTCGAACCAATGCGTGATTGCATGCGCGTGTGACATAAACATAAGTCTGTATTCTAGTTCATAGCAGAATCATTACTTAGTAACTTCATTGTACCCAAAAAAGGAAAATTTATCGCGATAACAACAATTAAAGGGAAATCTGTTTTATCATTTCAAAGTTCCATCGCGAGATCTAATAAAACAATAGTTTTCGCTATTCTTACTATTGTATTAGAACGCTCTGGGCAAAAAAAGGAATAATAGCCAATGACCAAGATGTTTAATTAATTTCGACTTCATCACATAAAGTTGTTTTCGCGAGCAAAACACGTAAACACATGCAATTTTAATGCGCCTAGTGCCCGTGTGGGGATATATAAGCGGTTTTTCATTCCAATAAGTCATTATTCATCTGTATTCTTGTTAAATGCTGTGTAGCGTATATTTCTCTGATTCGGCGCTTACTTTGAACTCAAGGTACGTAAATTTCACTTTAAAATTTAATGTCGAAGGCAAACTTTTTAGAAATTTATGTATATAAGCATAAATGATTATTTCTGTAGTTGTTCGAGTCCATTGAGACGGTGCATAAATAACATACTATGTTTTTGTTCATGCGATGTATTGATAAGACAAGCAATGTGTGTTTACGAAAAGTTATTCTAAAGTATATTTTGCTATTTTGTAGATGCTTTTTGCGTTGGCCACGTTTCTGATGGTGAAATTTGCAGGATGTTTTCCTCTAACTCAAGATTATCCTGTTGACGCCCTTGCCAAACACATAACAGCACTGCACCCATCTGATCTTGAAAACAAATTTGTTCATCATCAACAATTTGACTACATGTTAAAAGATGTGATATGCCCTCAAGGTGCCTTCGTTGTGGTGTTGATAAAATCTGAACCAGAGCGTTTCAAAGAGAGGGAGGATGTGCGGAACACTTGGGGATCCGTGACAAAGGTCAAAGGCAAGACGCTCGTTCCGGTTTTTACCATGGGGCGCTCTGCATTTCCATTAATAGAGGTCGATGAGTCTCTGTCGCTGGAGAGTGAGCGGTTTAAAGATATTATTCAAGGAGACTTCGTTGATCACTTCAAAAACCAGGCTTACAAGACGATTATGGGTCTATCGTGGGTGGTCAACAGCTGCTTAGATGTGAAGTTTGTACTTAACACCAACGACGAAACGATGATAGATCCATTCCATATGGTGGACTTTCTGGAACTACAGGAGAATGCAGATTTGCTGTTTTGTTCTACTTTTTATGATCAGGGCCCTGAACGAAATCCTTCAGAAAAGTTGTTCGTGACGTACAAGGAGTTCTCATATGTCAGGTTTCCGCCGCACTGCGATGGGTTTGCTTACATAATGTCTTATTCTACGGCATCCAAGATTTTAGAAGCGGCAAAAGAGACGCCTTTCTTCTGGCTTGATGACGTTTTTGTTACAGGACTTTTGGCTCTCAAGGCTGCAATAACACACACCGACATGCCCGCGAATCACACGTATAACTTGATGCAACTTGAACACATTGCCGGTGACTTAAGATCATCCATTTTCCTTGTCGCAAAGATACCCGCATTGAGAGCCCACTGGGATCATGCATGGAACAGTATTACATCGTTGAACAAAGCTTTATCGGCATAGTTCAGACTGCCTCCGGGATGATGATGATGCCAAAGATTGAGAAAGAACTTGGTGAGTTCAAACGAAGTATTAAATAATAATAATTGAATATTTATATCGCACATACATTTCTGTTTCTTATATTTATAAATCCATTTTAAATTTTTATAACAGTACATGGGGTCGAAGTGAAGTTCTGCACGCACAGAGGAATTCGCCTTCTTCCAGGTTCGAACTTTCTCGACTATGACAAGTGTTGGAGATGTGATTGCTCCGACATAGGGCTGCGTTGTTACAGGTTAGTGTTCATTAGGCGTTGCTGCCTTAATACTTACTAGATATTCTTGTTTTCGCCATGCATCATTTTATTAGTACATTGTCTCTTAAGTGATATGGTATAAGTGACCTTTCATTCTTTCAATTTAAAATATAGTTTTTAAACGACGAGAACCTATCTAAACCTTCCCGATACATATTGTCAATGAACGATATTTAAATGCAATCTACGTTAATTAATACAAGTATGTCATCGTATTTGTGTCATCGTGGTGATGTAATCTAATAGGACGTGCAGTCCAATTACTTTTTAAGCACAATAACTTCTCCTTGAATATGCTATATTCTATACAAACTGGAGTGCAATATTTATCATTCCGCATTCAATAATTGTATTGATCTTTTATTCATTTAAAAAATATTTTCCAATGAACGTATTACGACCTGGCGAACTTAATAAATGAATGAGATGCAAGAGTAAACACCAATTTTATCTTTGATTTAGTTTTAAAATAGGCATGGCTTTAAATCAATTTATATTAAATTCATTTGTAACATTTCAAATACATCATTTATGATATTATACTTTTTCGATAGGTAATTAGCATTTGTTTACATGAAACTTTGTGAAAAAGACTGGGTCAGGTAAAGGCCTAGCATTACCTCCAATTAACAAACCATCTTAAAAGAGGTCACTTAAGAACAGCGGTCACCTGTTAACAACGGCCATTTTGGGCTTTTCCCTTGACTAATCGATGTTCTTTGGTTAAACGGTTTTATAAATGTCACATTCAACAATTGTATTTATTGTCCTTCACAGCGTGAGTACTTATCGGTATGCGCCTGACGAGTCGCAATGCACCAAGATAGCCTGCAATAACAAGTGGGTGCTCACGGCTGACACCACGAAGACGTGCCCGGAGGATCTGATCCCAGAAGTTCCGGAAATTGCTGATTAATAATAACAATGCCAGTTCTGTGACCAAACATAAACTTTATTTTATTTCTTAAACTATTCATGATATTAATAAATTGTGTTCCTTCATATTTGTTGTCGATATTATACAAAAAAGATAAATAATTACGTATTCAAGCTTCGATGTTTTAAACACACGTTCAGCTTAGTCGAAAGTTTTGTTTATTTAAGGTTGAATACCCGTAATGGTCATAACATGGTATCAAACTTTGCTTATGGTATAGACAACATACACATTCAGACAAACTAATATGTAAATTTTCAGGAAGTTTGACCATCAATTAGTTGATTTATGGCCTTTGACATATAGATAGCCTTCACAGCATATTTTTGCACTTGCAAAGTTGGGGTAGGGTTATAAAAATGCAAAAAAAGTACTTTGTTGTCATATCTATTGCTTGAAATGTATAAAGCACAATAATATATAAATATATAGAAAAAACACTGCCATAAAACAAAAGTTTCATGAAAAAATTCATTTTTCAGAAAAATGATGGTACATAGGCTTTCAAAATCTTATTTTTTGTCTAATTATTTTGTCTAATTATATGGAATATTTTGTAATCACTTTTTTCCATGTAAGTGTGTTGGGGCACTCAAATTTTGCTCTCAATATTAATATTACACGGTTTCAACCTTAATTAAAGGGTTTATAAAAGAAACAATTTGTAATTAACTTATTTTTATTTTGTTTATGTGGGGTTATTTTCTGTCATATTTGTTACATCATGCCGATTATATTGAATAAATATTAAATATTAAATTATTAAATAAACAAAAAAGTGTAATCTTTTGACACTATTCTTGACATTATCAATAAATTGTGTTCCTTCATATTTTTTGTGATTGGTCGCTTATTACAAAAATGTTAATACACACGTTTTCATTCGTTGATGATTTGAAACGTATGTTCAGGGGAATCAACAAGATGAGTTTATTATAAAAAGCGTTTCTTATAAAACAGTTTAGAAATACATTCTTTTTTGTAATGTTTATGTGGTTTATTTTTCTGGCGTATGGGTGACATCATGTCGAAAAGAGAGTACGGTCAAACTATCAACACAGGAAAATCAATAACGAATACCTAACCTTTAATTTGCATTTAAGAGAACTGAACAGATCTGTCAGATATCAGAGTGGCGCCAATATTTATTTTCGTAAGAAAATTACAATCATAGTTTCACACTATAATAACCGCAAATGCAAAAGGCGTGTATGCTTCTCTCCGTTTTGGGTTTAACGATCTTAGAGCTTTGTTACAAGGCTTACTTACCCCTTACGGTGTGATACAGGATTAGTATATAAATATTGGGCGAATTTTCTGTAACACACCGTAAGGGATCGGTTAGAGGCCGTACAACGAGTTTATCTTACCGATTACCATTCATAAATAATCCATCCATCAACATAATAACAGGAGAAAAATTTCTCTAATTATGTATTATATGACTACATCTCTTTTACATCCGTGATGTCATTTAACGTTACTTATCTCATTTGAAAATCTACCCACTTAATCTGGACAAATACATCGTCAGCATGTGACCTTGCTGAACCAATGACAAACTAGTATTACCGGGTATGTGAGTGTTTAAAAGATACTAAAGGTTCTTTGCGAGATAAATATGTTAATATGTCATGAGACGAATGAGTTGTTCTATATATCATAAGCGACCAGGAATGGATAGTTATTTAGTGCTTATTTTGAATGAAATAACTGAAAGATGATTGTGATTAAAAGTAAATATATTTTACTGTGATGGTTTTCGTTTGATTAAAATTCACCAACATGCTAAAATCAATCCGAATTTAATTTCTTGAAGATATAAAAATATAATTATTTTATGTTACTTCAAATGTTGACGAAATCCGTTGATCTATTATTGAGATGCTATGAATAATAAAGTGTTGCGTACATAAAAAAAGGAAGTCAGCATTTAGAATGACAAACCTTTGTTTACTATCATAAAAGACTCTGCTTAAATAGTTTTGTACGCAAAGGTAGTTATAGGTCATTTGTATTCGAAGGTTATAAATAAAGCACAAGAGATATATTCGAGAAAACACGCATATATATATTATAAAACTATATATATACAAAACCTCCAGCAGACATGCGCATATGGGTCCAATATGTGCAAGTCATATAAACATGTGAACATAGTGTGTTCAAAGAGCAGTTAGAATGAAGTTCGTTGTGCGAGTCTCCGGTTATGTATTATATACGAACGATCCATACATGATCCATATGGGACCCATATTTTGCTTGTTCCGTCACTTTATTTCGTCAAACTAAAATCAAATACAAAAGGTGTTTTCAGTATTCAAACTTGCTCGAATTTTGTTTACTTCGAAACCCATGCAGAAATCGCCAATATGAATGCGCTTTTGACTAAAGTCAATCCATTTTTTATGTTTGGTTTAGTTGGTCACACTTGAGAACGAAATATCTTTCTAATATAATTAAGTAAGATAACGAATACTACATAGAGTAGATGTTCATACCTGTAATGAATATACATTAAAGTAAAATCTACGTTTGGAAGATTAAAGTAAGGGTGTGTGTACCGACATTTGAATCGAGCATAACTTCAAACAAAAAAATGTACACAAAACAATTCTACAAGTTTACTAACGTATTTTTGTTTTGTTTCCAGTGCTTTCTAGAGTTGTCATACGAAACGTGGATATCATATGAAAGGAAATACATTATAAATTACACACATGACAATACATAATAATTTGGACTTCTTTTACCCCACATGATTTATTGCTGTTGACTTAAAGTAATTAGAGGCGAAGCATGACAGGATAAACACTATAATGCAGCAGACATGTTATCGTTTCTCTGTAAATTCGACCATTTGACGAAATTCGACATTTGGAACTTGCATCGACATCTGGCTGAGTAACGAAAAAAGACACAAGGGTTTAATTGACAGGGGCGCAGTTTCCTAGAGGCAAATCATTTTCTTAAAGGATATAGAAACAAATAAAAATGCAAAAAATGATATCAGAGACGGGAACGGGTTGGGTTCAGTGATAATAATAGTTATTATTGCTATTTTTTATTTATTTATATATAAAAAAAATTACTATTAAACCGACATGAAACCAATAAATCGATAGTATGTCTTTTAAGTGATTTGTTTAAAGTAATTTGTAGCCTCTTAAACTCGAAACAATTTTTATTTAATTTTAACAATTGTATTAAGCGGCCATTTACGAATAAGCATATTTTTATAATGTTAAATAAAACAGATAATTGATACCATGTCAACATCAAGTGGATTCAATAATATGTTTTAAATAAAGTTGATGCATATTTGCAATACGCCAATATTTATATTTCAATGCAAACAAATACAATAAGCCAGACAAAAAACACTTAAACAATGTGATGTAATGCCTTGACAATTTTGTGTGGTCTTTGTCTGCCCTTGTTTTTCTGACATCATTAATTGTTCATTCTTAATAAAATATAAATGATTAATGAACTTTGCAGGATTTTTTTTCCAATAGACGTATTCGGTAATGAGCTAGCTTACGGGAAAACCTATTAATTAGTAAGTGCAAAGAAAGCTGACCCACATGCAATCATATGTAATCTTTGCAAAGTCAAATACCATGATTAACGTTATAATATGAATAAATCTACCATTTGAGGATACGATGGACGCTTAAAGACATTAATTATTTGGTTTTGCCAGTAAAGTGTGGCAACGAAGAAAAATTAAAAAATTCAACCAGGAGTAGGTGAAATAAATCCAAACACAGTCTTATATTTTCTGGAAAAATTATTCACCTTAATAAAACCATCTGCTGCAAGCGAATGCGGATCATAGGAATGCCCTTCGTCCGTCCATCAGTATGTTATTCCATCAGTTTGTCCGTAACGCCTCCGTGTTCATTTCGTTATTTGCTTTGATGTGTTTATCGTGAACAGACTTCTATTATTTGGAACAGACATATTGTCTCTACTGTGATAGAACATGATATTGGAAATACATTAAGCAAAATCTGTATGTAGAAAAAAACAGAGCACAAACAAATAAGCAACTGTCACTGTTAAGCTTCACCTTATTGAAATTAAATACAAACCTTTCAAAAACGCCAGCTTGCATGTACCTGTGACCAAATCATTGTGATATCTGTTTTTTAACGTTTTTTAGCCCACGTGAAATGACTTCAGTGGAAAATATATGATCATTTGATGATATAAACAAAACGGCATTTGTTATCGTAACACGAACTCTTTCAAGGTTGTCTTTGCTCATTATTTACAATTAATACGTGCATACTAACTTCATATATATATCTTGCAGCATCTGTCTTTTTGTGATTGCTGCTGATTAAACATATTTTATTCACAATAAAACGTTACACTCGAAGAAATTTGACAATAGGACCATTAAGCAACAGCTGTCAGGATAACAAAAGATCGCCAATATATATTTTATAGATGATATACAGTGTATATCAAATAGTATTATTGTAATTAAAATGCGTTTCAATATGTAAAGCTGGCAAAAGTTACATATGTATATACAAATTTCACATATATTTGACAATGAAGAGGCACATCTTGATGAAATCAGAATATATAAATACGAATTGGCATTGTCAATTGTATTCTTTGATTAACCGAGCAACAGAATGGACGCTAGATCGCTTCTAGTTTTGATGTGCATAGTTCAGACCGCGTCTGGGGCGTTATGGGGAGAAGTTGGTAAGTTTTCTTTAATTATTTACACACATGTAATAATAATCACTTTCAGCACTATATCACTAATACTAATTTGTAGTATATTAAATTAATCATAAACTATTGTTTTCAGTTCATGGAAAAGTAGTGAAGTTCTGCAAACACAAAGGAATTCGCCTTCTTCCAACGTCGACCTTTATCGACTATCACGATTGTTCAAGATGTGAGTGCTCAGACGATGGGTTGTCTTGCCAGAGGTGAGTCTTTATCGAACGTTTCTGCCGTGCTACTCTAAGGGAAACTTTTCACAGATTTGTATTTGTATTGAAGTTTGTCATTAAAAAAAAAATAAGAATAAAATCAAAGATAGAAAAAAAGTAACCCTCTCCTCTACTGTGCACGAACCACTGACCCCAGTCGGAAATGTATTTCGCTTAGACCATTCGGCTACCCGTGCTCATACAATGAGTGATGTATTTTATACTCCATATAATCAACCTTCGTAGTATTCACAAAATACAACGACAACAACAGAACTCTCAAAATTATTCAATCGTTTCGCGATGCAACGCTTTATAATTGTCAGTTTGATGAATCGTCATGATGCATATAATGGATATATTTTTTATTTTGTCAATTTACCAAAACGTGAAAAGGCCTCTTTAATACGTACCATTTTTTTCGGCATCAATCATGTGATGAGTATTTTATGTATGAAGTGATAAGGTGTACGTGATATTTATTTTAATTTAGAAAAATAGTATTTACCTTTCGTTGCGAGTACCTTTCGCAACTTCCCGATACACAATGTCATTACAAAGATTTTTATACAATCTACCCTTTTTATTAATACAAGTTTATTGTCGTATTTGTGTCATCGTTACGATTTAATTTAATATGACGTGCAGATCCGTTACTCTTGAAGCAACGTAATGTCGGCTAGAAGAGACCGTATTCTATACAAATTGAAGTACAATGTTTAGCATTTTACGAACAACAATTACATTGATTTTTCATCACAGCGTGGGACTTACCGTGAAGGCGGTAGGAGAGACGAAATGCTCCAATGTTACGATAGCTTGCAAGGACACGTGGGTGCTGAAGGCTGACACCACGAAGAAGTGCCCTACGCATCTGATGCCAAAAGCTATGACAGCAGTTGGAAAATAATAAGAATGCCAGTTCTGAGATCCCATGCGTTTATTAACATAAACTTTGTCTAATTTCTGAAACTATTAATTACATTATAAATAAATTACATTCGATTATATTTGTTTGGTTTGGCCGATCTTAAAAAAAAATTGATTTATGTGCATTCATTCATGAATGTTAAAACATACGTTCAGGTGCATTAACAAGTTTTGTTTATTTAATAAAGCGTTTATCATAGAAACATTTTGTAATTAAATTCTTCTTATCATTTTTATGTAGATAATTCCCTCACGCAATTTGTACATCATGTCGATTATGTTGACAAATAAACTTACATGTAAAGTTTATTTTATTATTGACATTATCAATAAAGTGTGCTCCTTTATAGTGGATAATAAATATGTATTAATTATCTGACGTTTCGAAACAAATATTCATGTGCATTCAAACGTTGGTATAGTAAAATAAGTCGTTTATTCTAGAACACATTTGGAAAGAGTTAATTGTAGCTATGTTTATGTGGGTTAATCTTTGACATCTTGTCAAAAAAGAACAGCAACGCCAGCCACTCATGAAGAGTATATAAATAAAAAATACCTTCCCTACTCAGAAAATTAATAGAATCATAGTTTCGAACTGCAGTAACCACAAGTACACAATGGTTTTGTTGTGTTTCAATATACACGCGTATTCAAGTTAAAGGATCTTGTATCGGACTGGATATGGCCAGCATTTTTGCCCGATAAATCACTCGGTATTTAGATTAAATGTTGCAGGAGCATCACCATTACAAATGGACATCGGAAAAACTACCGGTAACGCGAACCAAAGAGGGTACATTTCATGTCCAATGAGCAGGTTCCGGTATGCTGTTCAAGCAATGTCCAGAATCGATAAATTGTAATCGATCTGCTTATATCTTAAAGTAAACATTCATCAGTTAGAAATCGGGACAAACCAGCTACACTGCAGCGTCATTCATGCCTGTTTATTGTAACTTTATTGAGATGACATTTGTTTAGAATGACAAACCTTTGTTCACTTTCCCAATGGACAATACTTCATTAAGTTGAACGCAAACGTATTTATTTCTGTATTTTGAAGGTTATAAATAATACACGCGAAATCTATTGGATATATATGTTGAAACTGTTTAAAATTGAGTATATTATGCTCTAGCGCTTTCGACTATACTATACGACTATACTTTATATAAAGCATGCATGTGGCCAATAGAAGGCAACAAAGTATAACTCCTCCAGCAGGCTTGCGCATATAAGTTCAATATGTACTAGCCGTATAACTGCACGAACATAGTGTGTGCAAATAGAAGTAAATAACAATTTTGTTTTGACAGTCTTCAGTTATATGTTCTATTAGAGGGACCAAGCCATGACCAATATCATTTTCCCATATTGGACCCATATCTTGCTTGAAAGGTCAATTTTTTCGTCTAACTAAAATAAAATGTATAAAGTATTTTCCGTGATTAAGCTCTCTCGCATTTTGTTTATTTAAGAACCAATCCTAAAATCGCCAAAGTGCATTTGCTTTTGCCTAAAATTAATATATAAGTGTTATGTTTGTTTTCACTGTTCCCAATTGCGCACGAAATATCTGTATAATATTATTCAGTTATTTAACGTATACTACGAAGGTGTTCATAACTGTAACGACTATACATAAAACAGTCAAAGCTACATTCGGAAGGTTAAAGTAAAGGTGTTTGTACCGACATTTGTATCGAGCACAACTTCAAAAAAATGTATGTAGACAAAACAATTACTACAAGTTTATTTACACTTCAGAAGCCTTTAAAACGAATTTTCATGTAACCATGCGCGAATAGTATTTGAACAATGTTGTATTAAATGACAATGGCGCTGACTCACTTTGATTTCGATGTATTTGTTGTTCCAAGTGCGGTCTGGTGTTTTCATTCTAAACGTGGTTATTATATCTACAATTATACAATATTAAACGAATTTCACAATACAAAGTAATGGCGACATCTGTCATGCCGCATGCTGTTTGCTGCTGATAATAGAGGCAAAGCAACAATGGGTAAACTCGACCATTTGACAATATTTGACTATGGGAACTTGTAACGCCAGGAAGTGCATGTTAATAAATATCGAATACTCAACATTTAACATTTGCTTTTAAGAACGCGGAATTGTTCAGTCAACAATTAGCGTTTAATAAATATTAATTTTTCTTCAGATTATTATCAGTATCATTGTTACACGCTGTAATATTCTCAATTGAATTAACGAATTTATTGTGGTTAAATACATGTAAATGCTAGTTAAAAGAACTTGTGTCGGGTTTGATATGGTCAGCATTATTGTCCAATATACCGGCTGGTATCAAGAGTAATTGTGAAAGGATCATCGGGGTGACCAATGGACATCATAAAAACTGCCTCTAGACACCGAACCGTAATAACATTTCACGTCAAATAAAAAGGGTCCGGCTGGTAATAAGTCCGTGTTTAGAATCGGTGATTTCTAATCAATCAGTTTGCCTCCAAATATAAACATTCACATATGCATATCGAAATCGGGACGGACCAGTTAAAAACAGAATTAATTTGCGCGAGTGTCTAGTGTAACATGCTTAAAATCTTGATTTCGTTGCAAATTATTCGTTTCTTATGATAATATAATCGAAAGAAAACATATACTATTATATTACGTGATTTAAAAAGCTTTAGGTTCTAAGCTCCATTAAAACTGTTTTGGGGGAGAGGGGTTGACGTAAAATTCATTCATAATCAAATATGTGTGATATATTTCGATCGTTTAATTGCTTGTCATCTCTTGTTTTCTCTGTTAAATTAATATATGTAAAGTTAGTTGTAAGCCTTTCAATAGTCGTAGCTAAACGATTATTACACTTGTTTACGAAAAAATGTGTTTGACATTTTGTGTATGATCGCGGTTGGTTCTCTTACAAATTTAATAAAAAAATAAGTTACTGGTAACCACTTTGAGGATTAAAATCTAAATGGCAAAGAGCACGTAATTAATTAGGATTATCTGATGTAAATGGCATGGATTCTTTTTGTATGAAGGACCAAATATACACTAGATGGTTAAATTGTGTTATTCAGACCGCTGTTGATGCGTGTTCGAATTGTAAACTTTCGTCAGATGGTGGAGTGTTTCCATCAATGCACTGCGTCAAATTACCTTGGCTTAGCTTCAATAATATTGCGATATTAGAGAGAAAGCATGCAGACAATTATTTAAGTTTGTACTATTGTCATGTTCATACTATTATTTCATGGGGTTTATCGGGGCTCTTTTCAAGCTTCAGCTATGTTTACGTCAACTGTTAAATGCTCTTAAACATTTATTATTGTTAAATTAAATGCCCTACATTCTTTTAGTTTAACATTTTCTATGTTTAATTTTTCCTTTATCTTTCACTGTAAACCCATTAAGCGGGAAGTAGCCACATCCGCCTTTCTAAAGTCATACCCGTTCAAAATATTTCCCATAATGCAAATTCTCAAACACATATATAAAACTCGTACAACAAACATATGAATTATTGTTAAAATTAACGTTTACTCAACACAAATAGTTTGAAAATTATATAACAAAAATATCAGAATTTTACCACATATATATATCAAAATATTGCATACATATAGGAACTTTTAAAACATATATATGGAAGTAACGAATATAAATAGGAAATTATACAACATATAATTGTTATGCTATACGTACATATAATTTTACCATGTATAAATGACTTAATACAACATATGCAACATATGCAAATATACCACACAAATATGGAAACATTGAATTTCGCATCGTTTGACACGCCATAGGTATCTTTATTACCAAAATGTATTTGACCAATGTGTACGCAAAGTCCCTTCTTCTTGTTATTGCTGATAATTAACGTAAACTTGCATGAAATAAACCGCGATGAATTTTTACTGACAATCATTAAATCGTAATCTTAAAAGATGTTGTTCAATACGCAAAATCTGTATGTTCATGGCTGTAACGTTATCAAAGTGGCCATTTAGTGATCATTAATTATACCTTGTAATAACTTATTGGATTCGCAAACATATAAAACTACACAAAAAATACTGCTTCAACTGTCCGATGTCAAACGCCAACTTAAACAAAACTTAATTTACTAAACATTATAAGGTCTCTTTAATCCTGCTTCCACATTGTCAGCCTCGTTGTTGATTCTTTTATCAAGGGAGGCAACACCTAAAAGACTCAAGGTCAGGAATGTAAAAGGGTCTATTGTAGAAAAGAATGATTACAAATGTTTTGTATGTATGAAGAACATACGCATTATGTTCAGACAAGCAAAATAACACTCAACACTAATAATAATTCTACAAATATAGGATGTTTGCGAAAACCAATTATCTAGATTTTACCAATAGTACAACTTTGTATCGCTTTTAATACATAAGATTAACACGCGTTATAAACACGATGTTTTTTTAAGTCTAAGTGTTGCTGTGTTAGTGCATTACCCTCCTCAAGGTTCCGGGTTCGACTTTGCGTCATCAACATTTGACTTGTTAAGACTCTAGAGGCCGCATTTATTGTTCAATCTTCACGAAACTAGGTCAGAACATACTTTCTACCAAATAATTAATGGCCAAATTTGCAACTGGGCCAAGTGTGGTAAAAAACTGTTTTTAGGTCAAATAAAAGTTAAAATTGTTGAACACTTTTGGACTTAATTATTTCCAAACATTCGTGAAACTTGGTCAGCACATTTGTTCGAATGAAATCTCAACCGAGTTTGAAACTTGTGGGTTGAAAAAGTTATATAGATAAAATTAAAGAAAAACATTTAAAACTGTTAAGTCCACATTTATTAGTCACTTGTCATCAACTTTGTCAGAATTGTTGTCCAAATTATATATAGGAAGAGTTAACAACTAGGTAATGTGTAATCAAAAACTAGGTCAACATGTAAAATATATGATAAGTCTATTATCAAATTGTGTGAACGCTTTATGATCAAAATAGTTCGATCAGAACCTTGTGTTCTGAGGTGAGCCCTGGGGTCATTTGACCAAATTATTTTCTTGTTTTTATAAAAAAAGGGTGTATTACTTTTGTTTGTAATAACTGTTATTCCCTTTGTCAAAGGATATATGTTTACCAGTCTCATTGAGTTGCAGAAATACTAGTTTTATTAATTTTAAATGTATCATATTGAGATTGTTTACATTGGTGTAAAATATCACAGAAAGTGAAGTATAAATCCGTGAGTCTGCTATTGTACAGCTACAAACATCTACAAACTTCGAATTCACCATGGCTGTATGGGGCAAAGATTTCAGAAGTTATTATTATGAAAGTGTATATTACGAAGACATCATATCATATTATAAACTAGGGCAATACTTCCAATTCTTGAAACTGCAAACTTGTTGCTTATTTTGCAGCTTTAATTGTTTCCAGATATGCCTTTGCATATCAATGTACATGGTCTTGTATAGTACAAAGCCAAGTGAATTGCGAATATTTTTGAAAGCTAAGTTAAATCTGGCATAACATAAAGGTAAGAGAAGCCTTAAACCTAGTTATGGGTTCAAATTAGGACACTCGTTTGATAAAATCCCGTTTTCATATGTACATGACAAAGTGGGTTTCGCGTAATGCACGCACGTATGAGTTCCTTATTGAAATGACCACTATTTAAAGGTCTTGAGTAGTTTAAACATATTGATTTTAGCTCAATTGCATCGAAAGCCTAAGGCTTATATAAACGCTCTCAAGTCCGTTTATATAAAGGCCTTAAAGGTCTTTCACACAATGGAGTTCTTAGTTTGTCTTTGTGTGTTCTATCTATGTAGTATATGTATTCATCTTTCATATTGTACGGTGGTTGATTTCTTCCATTTCATTCTTGCGTGTTGGCTGGTTGGAAAATGGTGATTTGGCCAGAGCAACACACATACACGCTTATACGACAGATAATGATACTTGTTGTTTTGGCTTGTTGGCGCCATTTCAAGGCATATCGACATATCAAGCGCGCCAACTTAGTACCGATAGTACGACACATATTTTGTGTCACCATAATTTGTCATGTTGGCGCCTGGAAATTGACATTTGGGTGTGTTCCTAATAACCTTTGAACGTTTATTCTTTTCGAATATTTCGGTACACGATCTGGGAATTGGTACATTTTATGGCAAATGGTATTGAACAAAATATGATCCAAGTCGTGATAAGCTGTTTGCGAATAATGTTGTGATTGTCATTATGCATTATGCATTTGAACTCAGAATGGGTGACGTCACAGCTTTGGTGACGTCAAACTAGAAATCCTACTTGTTTTGACACTTAAGTAAAATAACGTACTCCAAAAATGGATTCAGTAATTTGAGTGAATACCTTTGTTTATTACCCGAGTAACAAACATTAACCGATCACACATTTTAATGTCTACAAGAATGTATTTGTAGTTCATGTATATTTTGAAGCGTTTGAACAACTTACAAGATATCTATACGATAAAATATGCGTTCTTCGGCTAATAGGAAAACATATTTTTATGGTATGGAACAGCAAAAATCATCTTTACTGTCATACATAATGATAACGTTTGTGTTATATATATTACAACAAAATCTGTATGTAGTCGAAACAAAGCAAAACACATTTCCAACTTTCAGTGTTTAACTGTCCCGCATTGTCTTCTGTTGTGTACCAGTGTGCGTGTGCTTGAGACTAACATCATTTAATCATTAAAATATCTGGTTCTTGTAAAGAGTAACGCATTCAACGGAAAATGTACGATAATTTGATAGTATTTTATTTTTTTAAAAACGTCATACGATATTTTACGACAAACTTTGGACAAGTGGTCTGTGATCAGTGTTATTATTTAATATGTGTATACTTATTAAATATACATACACATAGTACTTGCCCGCACTTGTAATGAATATACATTTTTTTAAGATATACAAACTACGTTTGGGAGGTTAAAGTAAAGGTGTTTGTAACAACTTTTGTGTTTAATATAGCTGGAAGTAAACATTGTATATTAAATACTGAAACAACAAGATTCCGTACATCTTAGTTTTCTTTAAAGTTTAAACGATTAGCCGTTACAATTAATGTACATGTAGCCATGTACGAATAGAAACGTTTGATTGTTGATCCGTGTATTTAGGACTATTTAAGGGCGGAGAGTGTCGTCCCTGATTAGCCTGTGCGGACTGGACGGGCTATTTTAGGATGTAAAATCACGCGCGTGCATGAATCTCAGTTTTCCAATAACAGGCTCCTATACATTTCTTTAATAATGAGGCGATACGTTATTTTACTCCTGCGACATCTTGTCTTTCATGTGATGTAATGTATTTTGACAAAAGGGAACAACGTGTTAACATATTCACAGACCAGAAATTCTATCATGAAACGCAACAGTCGACCATGTGAAGAAGTTTGACAATCGGAACATTCGGCAACAGCTGTCCGGATATCAAAAGAACACCATTGAAGATGCTGTAATACTTTGTATATAAAAGCTGTTAATTGCAATACAAAATTCTTTTGAATAAAAAGAGGCACAGCTGGATGAAGCCAGGATATATAAATACGAATTTAAATTGTCAACTTTATTCCTTGGTTTAACGAGCAACAGAATGGACGCTAAATGGCTGCTTGTTTTCATCGGTATAGTTCAGACCGCGTTCGGTATGATGATAATGCCATCGATTGAGACAGAACTAGGTGAGTTCAATAGAAGTATTAAATAATAATAAATTGAATATTTATGTCACAAATCCATTTCTCGTTCTTATATTTATACATATATTAAAGATTTATTTACAGTACATGGGAAAGAAGTAAAATTCTGCACACACAAAGGAATTCGTCTTCTTCCAGAGTCGAACTTTATCGACTATGACGAGTGTACGAGATGTGAGTGCTCCGACATAGGGCTGCGTTGTAACGGGTAAGTGTTTATTAGGCGTTGTTGTCTTAATACTTACTAGAAATTCTTTTTTCGCCATGCACCGTGTGATAAGTATTTTGCCTCTAATAGGACGTGCAAACCCATTACCTTTGAAGCACAATAATTTCGCCTCGAATATGATATATTCTATACAAACTGATGTGCAATATTTATCATTCCGCATTCAACAATTGTATTGATATTTTATTTATTTAAAAATATTTTCAAATGAACGTAATACGACCTGGCGGACTAAATAAATTAAAGAGCTGCAATAGTAAACTACAATTTTATCGTTGATTAAGTTTTAAAATATGTATGGATTCAAATTAAATGATAAGATATTAATTTGTAATATTAAATTATTTTTTTTAATGTTATTATACTGTTTTATCATAAAACCTTTGTGTACAATTAAATTTGTGCAAACGACTAGGTCAGGTATAGGCATAGAATTACTTCCAACTAACAAGCCATCTTTAAAGAGGTTACTGAGAACAGCGGTTACCTGTTTACAACGGCCAATATGGGCTTTTCCCTTGACTGACCAATGTGTTTTGGTTAAACTGTTTTTAAAATGTCACATACAACAGCTGTATTTGTTGTCCTTCACAGCCTGAGTTCTTATCTGTTTGCCCTTGATGAGTCGCAATGCACCAATGTGAAGATAGCCTGCCAGAGCAAGTGGGTGCTCACGGCTGACCCCACGCAGACGTGCCCGGAGGATCTGATTCCACAATATATGGAAGCGGTTGAAAAATAATAATTTAAGTGTCAGTTTTGTGACCAAACAAAGATTTATATATATATATATATATATATATATATAATTATTAATGATTTTATTAATAAATTGTGTTCCTTCATTTGTGTTGGGTCTAGTTTATATATATACACAAATGAGTCATATCATGTATTCTTTATTGGATGTTTTGAAACAAACGTTCAGCGTAGTCGAACGTTTTGTTAATTAAAAGGTGTTTACTACAGAAACAATTTGGAAAATAGTTGTTCTAATAATGTTTATGTTGGGTTATAACTGTCGCATTTTTACAGCATGCCGATAATTTTGACAAATAAACAAAAACTTGTAATCTTTTGACACTATTCATGACATGATCAATAAATTGTGTTACTTCACTTCTAATATAAAACATAAACACACGTTTTCATTCGTGTTTTGAAACATACGTGAACGTGAATCAAACAATTAAGTTTATTAAGAAAAATGTTTATTATTAAAAAAGTGGAATGCAATTTTTTGTGTAATGTGTGTATGCTTTATTTATCCTGGCGCATGTGTGACATCATGTCGAGAAGAGAATTCAGTAAAAGCTAGCTACAAATGAAAATCCAAAACGAATACCCAAACTTTTATTTGTATTTAAGAGCACTGTCAGATATCAGAGTGGTGTACATATTAATTTTCGTCAGAAAATTATTAAAATCATAGTTTCGCACTGTTATAAACGCAAACGTAAAAAAGAGAGAGAGTTATATAGTAATATAGTTATAGTTATAGTTAAAATTATAAACATATGCATTTTTTTGTAACTATATTTATGAGTTTCCTTCTATTTCAATGGTCTTTAAACAACTAGCTTTGAGTGTGAATTTAAATGCAACCATGCACGAATAGTTATGTTCAAAAAATTTGAATATATTTATAATTGATTTCAAAAGCTCTAAGCTCTAAGATCCATTAACACTGTTTGGGTGGAGGGGATTAACATTAATGTTAAAATCAAATATGTGTGATATGTTTCGATTGTTTACGTGTTAGTAATCTTTGATATATATCAATGGGAATTTAGTTGTAAGCCTTTCAATAATCGTAGGTGAAACCGACTTTTTGTTTCACTTGTTTACTAATAAATGTGTTTGACAACTTGTGTATGCTCGCGATGTAAGCGGTGTAACCACTTTGAGGAAAACTTTGAGGAAAAAAATCTAAATGGTAAAGAGCAAGCAGTTCAATAAGCATTATACGATGTAAATGGCCGGGATTCCCTTTGTATGAAAGATCAAATATATACTTAATGGTTAAATTGTGTTATTCAGAACGCACGTTGCGTGTTCCCATTGTAAAATTTCGTCAAATGGTGGAGTGTTTCCATCAATGTACTGCGTCAAATTACCTTACATCAGCTACAATCTTATTGCGGTTTTAGATTGATAGCATGCAAACAATTAATTTTATTTTGTACTATTGTTATACTGTTATTTTATGGGGCGTTATCGGGGCTCTTTTCAAGCTTCATCTATGTCAACTGTTTGATTTTCTTAAACATGTATTATTGTTTAATTCAATGCCTATATTCTCTTAAGTTTTCATATACTATGTTGAATTTTAACGCGCTATAATTATTATGAAGCAATCTCATATCAAACACGTCTACAATATGTGTTCGTTGTTCTAAGCAATACAGCTCGAAAGCTTTTAACATCAATTTTGTTAAGGGTATCCTTGTTGTCATACTTTATTCGACCAATATGCACGCAAAGTCTCTTCTAATTGCTATTGTTTACTGTAACTGTAAAAAACACGATACATTTACATTGACAATCATTCAATCATGATCTTAAAAGACGTTTTTCAAAACTCTTGCAAGTAAAAGGTTATAAAAAAACTAGGCTAATGTGTTATCATTAATTATAATTAATATTATCTCATTGGATTCGGAAACATATTCAACGATGCAAGCAATCGCCCTTGTCAAACGCCAATTTAAACAAAATTGTGTTCACTGAACATCATTGTGTCTCTTTCATCCAGCTTCCACATCGTCAGCCTCGTTGTCGATGCTTTTATAAAGGGAGGCAACTCCTACAAGACTCAAAGTCAGAAATGTAAAACGGCTCTTTTTTAGAAAAGAATGATTAAAATGTATGTATGAAAAACATATTAATCACATACACTGCACAATTAATTTATTGTTAAGGTTGATATCGTAGTATTTTAATTTTCAAAGTTCTCTTCTACGAGATCAATGTTAAAAGATTGGGGTGTTAACACAGTGCATATATGTATGTTTAATAGTTTAATATGTAAAGTCATATTTAGGCATGATATATTGATTAATGGTTCGCACTATCTATACAAATAAATAGTTTAGTTCCAACCCCTTATAAACAGATTGATAGAACTGTAAAATTATTTTATACGGCGTGTTTACACTTTTGCAAAATTTTCACAATATTGTAAAACAAGAAAGGAATGCATGCATTATGTACAGACATACACCATAACACGCAAGACTAAAAATAATTGTACAAATATAGGATATTTTAGAACACAAATAATAAAGATCGGCACAATAGTAAAACGTTTGAATCACGTTTAATACCATAGTTTAACAAGCATTATAAATACGATGTTATTTTAAGTCTAAATGTTGCAGAAATAGTGCATTACAATTTGCTCCTTTATGTTCCGGGCCCGAAATGTGCGTCATCAACATTTGTCTTGTGAACACTCTAGAGGCCGCATGTATTGTTCGATCTTCACGGAACTTGGTCAGAACATTCTTTATACAGCATACTTCTTCGCCAAATTTGAAATGTGGTAAAACAAACAGTCCACTAAATAAAAGTTAAAGATTTTGAACACTCGTGGCCTCATTTATAGCCCATTGTTCATGGAACTTGGCATCAAACCTTGTTCCAATGAAATCTTAACCGAGTTTGATACTTGCTCACTTGCGTTGAAAAAGGTCAAACGTTCAAATTAAAGAAAAGCATCGACAACTCTTAAGTCCACATTTATTGCTCATTTGTCATCAACTTTGTAAGAATTATTGTCCAAATTATATATTGAATGAGTTCACAACTCGGTTTAATTTGTAATAAAACTAGGTCAACAGGTAAAATGAAATTATAAGTCTTTTGTGAAATTGTGTTTACACTTCCTGATCGGAAGAGTTCATAATCTTGTGGTCTGAGGTTAGCGCCTGCAGTCATTGGGGAAAATTATTGTATTGCTTCTATGATTATATTTTAGTAATGTCACTTACCGGTATATTAGATTTGTTTGTAAAAATCTGATATTCCATTTTAAAGGAAATGTGTATAAGGGTCTCTAATAGGTGCAGCAATCATTATTTTACTAATTTTGAATGTATCATATTTAGGTTCTTTATATCGGTGTAAAATATCTCAGAAAGGAAAGTATAAATACGTGAGCCTCATACCCGGAACCGTTTTCAAATGTCTCTGAAAGAATGAAAGTACCAGTGCCTTGAAACACACCTGCTTTTCATCACTCATCCGATCAGATGTGTATGTGAATCTCGACGGAGTGGTTTACCTTGTTTAACTTTAGCAGTGTATATTTGAATGGGATATTTTATCTTTGATTTCTGGCTCGTATATTATTTCATTTCGACAAGAGGAAGAGCAATGCGTGTATGATTCATTTTTTATTAAAGAGCGTATGTTGTGTATAATTATTTTTAACAACAGTAAAATTAGACATATTTACAGGTACAATCATGTGAAACCATGTGGCCATGCCAGTTTTGAACCAAGGAGCAAGATATGAAAAACGAATTAGGGGACCATTAGACGATGTTACGCACCAACGATTTAACTTGACCCATGTGATTTCAGAAGATTTTTTTTTCAAGTGTCCACTTTTAAAAACTACTTTTAGCTTCTGTGACGTACATTTGCAAAAGCAAACGCTCTTACTTATGAATTATTTTCCTTACTTTCTTAATGACATAAGCATTTTACCCTGCTATATTGCAACTACAAACATCTACAAATTGCGTTTTTACCATGGCTGTAGGAGCACAGATTAGAGAAGTAATACGTCTGACATTTTATATTACGAAGACAGCGTACCATAGTATAAAATAGAGTATAAAATAGGGCAATACTTTCAAATACATGAAACTGCACAATTATTTCTTATTTAGCAGCTTGAATCGTTTCGAGATATGCCTTTGCATATCAATGTATTGTTAAAGTAAACAGCCAAGTGAACAGTGAATATTTTGGAAATCTTGTTTAATGTAGCATAACATAAAGGTAAGAGGAGCATTATGCATTGTTATGGCTTTCAAATTTGGACACGCGTTTGATAAAATCCCGTATTGATATAAACATGCCAAAGAGGGTTTACGCGTAATGCACGCACGTTTTAGTCCCTTATTGATATGAAGAAGTAAAAGTGTGTTCCACACGATTGAGATTTTAGTTTGTCTTTGTTTTGATTTTATCAACACACTATTCGAAAAGCTACGCTAGTTTTGCAATAATATTAAATGTGTTAATACATGCAATAATATTAAATGTGTTAACACAGTTTATAAAGTAAATGATTCATAAAAATATTTTTCTGATTGGTCTCATGTTTTATTCTCAGCTTGGAGTTTGTGGATTCACCAAGACGGCTTCGAAATTTATTTGCATCCATTACTGATTGCATGCCGTAAATCATTTACATATGTTAGTATCAAGTCCCTAATTAGAATTGTGGTTACCTACTTTCATTATATCCAAATACGGAAAATGTATCGTGATGGCAACAATTAAAGGCCATCTTTTTATCGTTTCAAAGTGTTATCGCGTGATGTTATGCAAAATATATAGTGCTTGTTTTCGCTTTTGGCACAACAAGCAATATTAGCCAGTCACAAAGGTGTTTTATTAATTACGAATTCCTCATGTAAAGTGTGTTTTTGCGAGCAACAAAAACGTAAACAAATGAAATTTTAATTAGCCGATAGCCTGTGTGGTGATTATAAGCTATTGTTGTTCCATGAAATCATTATTTTTCTGCATTCTTGGTCTAATACCCTAGCGTCTAGCTTATTTTGCTCTGATACGGCACTGACTTAAAACTAAAGGTAAGTAAATATCACGTAGTGTATTGCGTACGGCTTTCATTTGCACTATTGACCACTGAATAGCACATGGTCTATTTATTTAAATATTTATGCAAAGAAGCATGCACCGGTTCAATAGTGAGGAAGGATGCTCGGAACACTTGGGGATGCGTGACAGAGGTCAAACACAAGATGCTGATTCTGGTTTTAATTTTGGGACGCTCTGCTTTTCCAATAAAAGAGGTCGATAATTCTCTGTCTTTGTAGAACGAGCGGTTTAAAAATATCATTCAAGGATACTTCGCTGATCACAAGAACCAAGATGATAATAGGAAAATCCTGGTTGGACAAACACTTCCAATAGGTAGATACATTGTTGCAAGACAATCCCCCGCCCCCGCCCCTTTCATTTGTTATGGGATGTACGAGATTAAGGTCATTTAATAAAATAGCAGAATGTATTCATCTTCATTTCTCGATCAGAAATTGAGTTATTGAAATGAAACTTTATACATTTTATACCTCTTATCAAGTCACATTCAATTGTATAATGGGCGGGCGGATTCAAGTTTATTGCCATGGTAAGTTAATATAGAAAAAAAATTCTTCTCTAAAACTTAATTCAGCTATTGTTATGAAACAAAACATATTAACACCGGTAATACATTTATTTAAATCTGAGATTGCACATGTGGTCACTATACTAAATAAAGATAAATGGTTTTCGCTCAATACCTGAATAACAATTTCGACAATTATATTGAAAATACACTAATGATTTGCTTATATCAAGATTTAGCCTTGGATTGTACACGGTTTGTTTGGGGTAACGTCAATGTAAGTACATAATGAACAATTGCTTGTACTAATTAACTTGAAAACAAATTGATCATTTATAATGTAACCTGATTCAAAATTTCCTTAGATGGATTGCACATTTTATGGTCGTTATCAAGGTCAAGATCACTGTTACTGAAAATAAAAAATAAAATCCTGACGGATTAGTAACTTATAAAACGACAAGTTCAACAGTAAATGACAGTGTAAGTAAATTTAGAAAACGTGTTCTACTCAAAATCTAAGTATATGTGTCTCTTATGATATTTTTCAAATGAGAAAATCTTGGCAGCTTAAATAACATATCTACTAGACAGTTTGGGTTAGAAAAAAGCCAGACACGAACAAGAAAAGCCACACGAGCACTCCGACTTGTCTGTTTTCTAATTCATAATAAAATACATCAAAGAACATGACAGAATCAAAAGCTGTTCATCTTGTTATGTACATTGACTCATGAAGGTATAACTGTGTAACAGTATCCTTATGTAGAATATATACTATATACATGTTTTTTGAAACAAAGAACAATATTTAAAAATGATTGCTGTGTTTAAATGTTTAAGACACACAAACACGTATTGTATTTGGTTTAAAATACCAACACTGTCATTATAAATTGAAATAATTGTGATATTTTGCTATTTATGGTTCATGCTGTAGTTAAACAAGCATCCACGGCATGTAATTCAACTGTTGTGCAGGATGGTGTAAATGAATACAAATATTATGAATAAACATCAAACCTGAAATGGATTCACATGCAAATATTGTAAGGTGGTTGATTTCTGCCATTGTGACCTGGTGTGTTGGCGGGTTTAAAGGTGCCAATAGGTGAATACGCCAGAAACACATACACATTCGCTGATGCTGCAAATGAAGACACTTGTGTGTTGGCGTGTTAGCGACATTCCACACAATATCGAGAAATTAAGCGCGCTATTGTGTACCCTCCAGACCGACAACACGACGCATTTTGAATGATGGCGCATAGGAATTGGTACATTATACAGCATATGACGTTATGAAAAATATTATCCGAATCGTGACAAGCCGTTTTCCCGTCCTTTGTATGAATGTCAATATTCATTTGTCCATTGATTGGATGACGGAATTGATTGTGAGACGTCGTGGATTGGGTACCGTCAAACATGCATTGACACTTGAGAAAAAAACGGACGCAAAAAATTGAAGTCAGTATTTCGAAAGGAAAAACGTTGTTTACTTCCCGAGCAACCAACAGTTACCCATCACTAATTGTTATATCTTAGCAAATATCTATCTAGTTCATGTGTTTGTTGAAACTTTCGAATAACTAACAAGAAATCTTCACGAACAAATATGCGTTTCTCGACTTCTATTCGAAAAGCCTGCCGTGATATTGAACATACAGATCGTTTTTTTAGTGCCATACAATGATTAAGTATGTTATATAATTATTATAACAAAATCCTTATGTAGCCGACATAAAGCCTAGACCAAATGTTACCCTCAGTCTCTGTTAAGCTTCCCTGCTTTGAAATATGAATACAAACGCTAGCTGGTATATCATTATAATATCATCATAATATCTGTTGTGATATTTTGTTTTTAAGTAACTAGCAACGAATTCTACAAAAAATATCGTTTGATTGTATTACAATAAAACGGGATACGATAGCGTAAAACAAACTTGAGACAAGTTGTATGTGCTCTTTGTGTTTACTGAAGACGTGCATAACGAGTATATATTTACAACAGCAATCAGCTGATTTGACCGACGGGCTATGGGCATGTGTTCAGATATCACTATTGAAAACAGTCAGACTCTTACTTAATGCTAACGAAATACATGTTATATGGAATTTAGTTGTTTTTAAACACAAACTAGTTGTACACATGTACAGTGAATATACCATTTTTAAAGAGGTAAAAGCTACGTTTGGTGGATTAAAACGAAGGTTTGTTAAGACAACTGTATTAAACTTAGCTGCAAACAACTAATTGTATATAAAGACGTTAACTACAAATTTATTCCATTTCAGTGGATAAAAAACGACTCGTCTTTTGTGTTAATTTACATGTAACCATGTACGAATACTTACGTTCAATTGTTGCACCGCGTATAAAAGACAGTTTAATGGAGGACATTGATTCTGAGGCAAACGGATATCGAAGTACATTTTGTTGCCAGTGTGCTCTGGCGAAATCCCACTAAACAAGTGTACTTATGTATGAGCCGATGCGAACATGATCTACACTTTATTATTGTATGGAGTTTTACGTGTAGAGGAAGTCTCTTCTTAACGAATATCCAGTTTAAACGGAAAGTGACGTCATTGATTAGACTGCGTAGGCTGATCATAGACGATACTTTACTCACAATCATGAAGCTCAGTTTTCTCATAGACGGGATCATATACGATACTAGAATACTGACGCGATAAGTGGTATCTAATCTGTGACATCTGTCATTTTGTGAATGCGAGAATGCTTCTTTACAATATCATTGAAAAGACATTTAATCATAAATCGTTACACACGGCCATGGGACGATATTTAAAAAATGGGAACATGCAGCAACAGCTGTCTGAATAACAAAAGAACACTATTATATATTGAATTGGTGGTATGTCGTGATTCTTAAAGTGTATTGTTATAATACAGAATACCTTCAAACATTTTAAAGCAAGCAACAAAAAAGATTTGTGTATTTATGTTGCATATGTTGATAAAAAAGAGGAACAGCTTGCTCAAACCAGGATATGTATATATAATAATTTGCCTTGTCAATTTTATTTCTTGATTCACATACCAACAAAATGGACGCAAGGTTGCTACTTGTTTTGATGGGTATATTTCAGACCGCGTTTGGGGCGGTATCGATAGGCTCGATTGAGACACGGCTGGGTAAGTTTAATTTAATTATTTAATACAGTTTACAGTTTATTATATTTACAATAGACTATTGCCCATGAGTATACAACACATAAATGTTATGTTTAAAACAAACGGTGGTCAACTGACTTGTTTATTGTATAAAAATAGAGAACAGTTTAATATACAAACAAAAAATAAGCGAGTGGTCTATTGTTGTAATCATGATAAATCTACATAAAATGGTTTTGTACAAATGTGTTTTACTTGTCTAAGGATAATCATAATAGCGATTAAACGAGTTTCGTAGTTTAAAAGCTTTGTTCACATATAATGCAAGATTGTTAATGGTGGCTAAAAAACCTAAATAAGTAAACTTACTGTAAATTTCAAATAGTTCATCTTTAAAAAATAATTGTGTTTTTTGTATTAATCTATACCCTGTCTTAAAAATGATTATTTTTGTCCTCGAAGAATTGCAATAAGTTTCGTCTATAACAGTATTGTTCTTATAATAACAAACACTTGTTTAACTTATCCGCATTTTCTGCCATTATGATAATATCGTCCGCATTACGTAGTAAAACCAATTTCAGCATACCTTAACCTATGTCATTAAAGCCATTCAAAATATAGTATTCTCCTATATCATTTAAATACATCGAGAGAAGAAACGATGAGAGTGACTCGCCTTGTCGTACCCCAGCAAAGCATAAGAATTCTTTGCTTATTGCATTTTCACTCTTTGCCATTGATTTAACATTCATATACATATATTTTATTATGTTCAGGATGTTACCTCTTATACCAAGTTTAATTAGTTTGGACCAAAAAATATCCCTTAACAAAAAACGCTTAGGTGTAGTCCACATAGGCAAAATATAACTTCTTATTATTCTGTAATTAATGATTAATTACACCATGGAGGAAAAAATATTACCCAGCCTGAGATTTTATATATAAAAGATATTTGTTAGCCCAAATATTTCATCTGTAATTTATCAATTTTGTATGCGTTTTACCCCAAGTACTAAGAAGTGTAATGACCCTATAATTATAATTAGAAACACTCTTACCCTCAGACCAAGAATCAGAGAAGCCCCTGCAAAAAGGGTCTGTTAAACTATGCACATACCTCACTTTAAACTTATCAGAGTGAATACCATATTTAAAAAATCACTCATCATATGATCAGGCCCCGCTGCCTTTCCGTTGTTTTTTTTGTTTACAAACATTAACTATTTCATTACGAGCAAACGGTAAATTTAATTCTTCAAACATACAGTCTAAATCCCCTTTCATGTAAATGTCATTAAAATACAAAATGTCTTCGTCCGGCCGATAAAACTGTAAATCAGGGTCATTAACAGCTTTAAAATAATATGAAATAACATTGCATGATGGACATATTTCGCTTTTGTTGACAACTTTTTCCAATATAACTTTGCATTTGACAAACTCGCATTTTCTAACTTAGACTTTCTTTTTCTTCATATAAACATGTCTTTTTCCGACAAGTGGGGATTTTCGTAATTAAGAAGTTGTCTCCCATTCGGGAAGGTATCACGAGTATCCCGAGTAAAAAGCGGTCCGTCTAAAATGCGTATATAACTCGTATCCGCGGATTAGACCGAAAAGTGCGGATATGGACGAATATAAGCAATATCGACACTTTTTCTGCAATGATCATTGAAATGTTCAATAAATAATACACAATATGTATTAAATATGCAAGGTAAAATATCTTACATTTGTTTGTTACTATATATTATAGTTTACTGGTACGTAAAAATATGCACGTTATTGTATTTATTCAAATGAACAAAGGATATCGTAGTGCTACATTTAAATGTTTCAAGAATGATTATAACCATTATATTAGCGCTGTTATTAAAAAGCAATGGATGTCCCGCCAATTTTTTAGATTTTTCGTTAATATTTCAACAGTTCATATCCAATATCCCTAAAAGTTAAAATACGAAGCCTATATGTTTAAGATTAATAGTACAGCTGTTACATTCACTTATAAAACATAATATTAACGAAAAATATTATAATATTTTAGCGGGACATGCATTGCTTTTCAATAACAGTTCAACTATAATGGTTATATGAACATGATGTGGACAATTTGGATTATGACTACAAAACATGCTACCTGTCTGGTTCTTACGAATGGAAATGTAGGGCAGAGGTGACAGGGATATTTTCTGGAAGTGGCTGTCTTAATATACACTGCTTTCTTTCATGTTTTGTTACTACTTTGCGCTGAGGTAAATTTTCAGTAGGAATTTAGTTTCGGTCAACAGAGTTTGGACCGATTCCGTCTCGAAAGTGGTCGGAACAGACTTGAGTATACGCCGTTGGAAATCAATTTTTCCGGCTAATTGCTGTCATCCAAGCTTTTCTTGTAATGAGTCTTTAGGCAATTTATGTAATGTTACTTTTGTTGAAAATGTACCTATTATACCGCTACAATTAAGGCATTTGACGATGGAACAGTAGTATTTCCCCATTGTTTTCCTTAACACCGGAAGTAGGTATACCTACCCGCACGAAAAACAACTCTGTCAAGACGGAATTACGAAAATCGGGACATATTGTTTAAGAGTTTAACTTAAGATTTTCGGTGGGATAATGACGTCATTTCGTCAAAAAAAGTCGTCATTTCACAGTAAAAAGTGAAATTTATCGATATTTGCACTGTTAATTTTTACTGTTTGAAACATTGAAATTATCAGTTTTCATTCACTTATATTTCTCAATAAACCACCGGAAAGCATAAAATAAATAGTAACAATCAAATATAAGATATTTTTACCTTGCATAAAGTTATTATAGCACTACAAATATAGATCCTTTAGTGGATAAACCACATTGGTCGATTTTAACATATTCGCGCATTTGAAATCATCATTTATTTTCAAATGAAAAATGCCACTTGAAACAGTGACATTTCAGACAATATTTACTGCATTCATAACATTCAGTATATTTAAATAAACATTTTAATTTCAAATAAAAATATAACCAGGAAAAAGTAACATCATCAATTACTTGTGGTCTGGCGATAATCGGCCCAAAAATGTTTTAATATTTTCTAAAGCATATTGTATATCTAAATACTAAAGTTTTGAGACGACATCAAGAATAATAATACATTTAGTATATTATATAAACATTATGTAAACTTATAAAACAAAACATATGTGGTGTCGGCATTGTTATATTGTGTGTGGTGTGTAGCCCTAAAACAATCTTCTGGCACTTCGTCATGTTCGCGGATATGAATTAAGAGTTGGAAAAATGATAATGTCTATTAAATTGTTATATTTTAAGACAATACTAACATATTTAACCCATATTGTGTTGTTTTTTTTATTAAACATTGCAGTGTCGATATTGCCTGTATTCGTCCATATCCGCACTTTTCGGTCAATCCGCGGATATGAGTCATATTTGCATGTTAGACGGACCGCGTTTTACACGGGATACTCGTGATACCTACCCGAATGGGAGACAACTTCTTAATTACGAAAAGACCTAATACCTTTGTACAAACTCCTAGAATAAGTCATTGTTTTTCTGTTATAATAATCACTTGAATACTTATAACACTTATACTAACTTGTCATAAATTAATATTTTCACTTTTTATTGTTTCCGACAGAGCATGGGACTGAAGTGAAGTTTTGCACATACAAAGGAATGCGCCTTCTTCCAACGTCGATCATTATCGACTATGACGCGTGTAATGAATGTCATTGCAACGAGGATGGGCTGCGTTGTTACAGGTGAGTGTTCATCAAGCGTTGCTGCCTTAATACATAATATAAACACTATTTTCGGCACGAATCAGTTGATTAATAGTTTGTGTATGAAGTTATATATTGTAAGGGATATGTCATTCTTTAAATTTATACAACAATAAAATTAAGAACGTGTCTAAACATCCCCGATACCTAGTGCAATTGAATGACATTTTTATACAATCTACTTTTAATCGCATTCAAGTATGTAATCGTATTGATTCCATCGTAATAATTTAATATTATATGATGTGCAGACCCGTAACTGGTGAAGCACCGTTATATCGCATATAAATGTTGTATTATATACAAATTGAACTGGTCACGTACATCAATTGTGTTGATTTTTCTTCACAGCGTCGGTTATACTGTGAGTGCGATAGGAAAGTCGAAATGCACCAATGTGAAGATAGCCTGCCAGAATACGTGGGTGCTGAAATCTAACAAGAAGAAACCCTGCCCGAAGCATCTGATTCCAAAATCTGTGACAGCAGTTGGAAAATAATTAAGACAATGTCAGTTCTGAGAGCAAGTGATTCTATAAAAACACTAAGTTTTTTTTTGCAGAAACATTTAATGACATTATCAACAAATTGTAATTTCCTTTATATTTGTTTGGGTTTTGTCGATAGTTATAAAATAAAATATTGATATGTATTCATTCTTGGATGTTAAAACACGAGCGTTTACACGTTTTAATTAGTTTTGTTAATTTTAAAAAATCGTTTATTATAGAAAAATTTTCTTTCAATTATGTTTATGTGTGGTTATTTCCTTACGCAATATATTTACATCATGCCGATTATGTTGACAAATAAACATCAAGTTTAGTTTATTTTCGAAACTATTCATGACAATATCAATAAATTGTGTTCCTCCATATTTGCCATTTTTGTGTTTGGCCGATCCTTATAAATCCAACGACATATGTGTTAGTAACGAGAGATGTGTTAAATTGACAGGGGAGCAGCTTCAGATACGCCGTGTAGGTCGCGCCTACTTTTTTATTTGCGATATCCAACAAATAAGAATGCGAACTGTTAAATGAAATCAGAAATGCAAATGGGTAGGGTTAAGTGATAAAAACAAGGTGTGACAAGGTTGACCATTCTATTGGTGTACTGATTTTAATAGTTTTTTCTCATAAGCTTCGCGTCTTACATGCTCAGTGGTCTGTAACAATAGCAAGCAATCGAAGGACGGGACCATAATATTGCAATTAAGCTTAAGTCCGATGTCATCGTCTTTGGGAAAAAGAAACTCACCTTTAATGTATTAAAGATAGATGTAGTCTTTAAAGTGATTTGTTTTCATTTATCTGTAACTGTTCCGAATTCAGAAACGCTTTTTTTGCAATACAGGCAATCCAAATATTAACAAAAAAGTGTGCAATATAAGGCCATTATAAGTAAGTTTAAACGTATATGTTATCTCATTTATTTGAAGCTGAATCTCTGTTTAGGAGTACTTGCTACTTGTTTAAGCTTTGCATCTGTTACTCCTTGCAATGGTACGGCTGGTGTTCTGAAACTTTTTGTATGACATTATATAGCTTTTTTAACCATTTTTCAATATCAAGTTGGATCCAATAATTTACCAAGATAAACCCGATTTCAAATACTTTTGCAGGTCTGCAAGAACCCTGCGCTTTAGCAACAACGATCAAAAAGTATTACAAAACAAAATAATACATCTACATTTAAAAAGATATAATTTGAACAAAATAGATCACACAAATATAACTTAAGGATGTACGAAATTCTACTGCATTTTTCCAAAATATCCCGATTGTTTTACTCTATGTATGCAGATTGTCACCTCTGTATTTGTCACAAATATGAAATAAAAATTGAGGTCAACGTGAAAGTTATTTGGAAAATTTAGTTTTTTTAGGATCATACTGATAAAAAAAAATTACAATACATAAAACTTTGGTGGTGTTTAAATAGGATTTGTTCAGTACATAAGTACTGAACCAAACACTTAATCATTATTTGAATAATGAATTATCATCATCACCATCATCATCATCATCATAAGTATTATTATCATTGAAAAATCAATTAGGATGTTCGGTAGCCTTGCTCTTATTTCTTCCAGATTTGTTGACTTCAAAAATGTAACAATCGTATATGTACTTATAAATCGGCTACGGCAAGTTTAAAATAGAATTAAATACTTGTTATTTCTGCTAGTGTTTATTGTGACAGAAGTTGTTTGAATATATAGAGTCAAAAGTTAAATACACGAGCATGTTGTTGACCAAAGCTATTGTATTCATTTTCCAACCATTCCATGCTCTGGAATCAGGTGCGTTGGACAGTCCGCCATCTCATTCGATTTCATCACCCAAAGTGGCTCGCATGCAACATATATGACCTTGCATTCCGAGGGTTTATCTGGATTTTCTGTGATGTGCGACCTGTTGCATAAGATAAATCATTAAAAAAAATACAAAGTCGAACTAAATTATCTTCGGGTTTCGAGAAATCGTTTTATTATTACCAAGTTTATTATCGAGAGCAAATTGCGTAAAAATAATAACACCTTATTATATTTAAAAAAAAATACGCCGAATAGGAAATGACCTTGCAAAGGTTTTTGTCGACCTTTAATAACTGGTGACCTAATGTTTAATTCAATCCGGGATATATTATTTTGGTTTTGATAATAATAATGATAATTTCTTACCCTGTATAACAAAATAATCCATCGTGATCACAAGAACAATGTGAGCAAGTCCGGAGGTCGAAGAATGTGCTGTTTGGGGATAATTTCATATTTTCATACGAGCAGAAGGAAACCTGCCGTCCATGAACTGAAAAGTGTCTTAGTATTTAAATTTAATTCAGTTTGCGAGTTTTTTTTTAAGAGACGTGTTAATAGATAATCGCATTTTCAAGTTTCATTTAATGTATCAACCAGACTTTAATAAATGCTACAGTTTGGGATAATTATATAATCAGGAAACAAAGTATAATAAAAAGTTTGCCTTCCATGGAATTCGAACCTTTTACGTTTAAGCGCAACTGTTTTAACGACAACATTGTATCCCTCCGGTTTTTTTGTACTGGCAGCGTCACATTAACAATTTCTTAATGATACACGTATTTTTCAAAGAATCGATGAAAATCGTCACATACGTTTTATTATTTTTATTTACCACATTCCATTTACGACTTTGTATACACGAAGCAATGTTTGAACCTTTGTCTTATAAAGGAGTGTTATTTTGCTTTTTCAATCCGCGACAATTTTTTCTTTAATGTCTGTAACTAGCGATACGAACGAAACACACACAAACCTATTTCCAACTCCAGTGGTGAGTGCATGGCAGCACCGCCTCCCTTTTGCACGTGTAAGGCAATTAACCCAAGAACAAGTATTAACATGGACGTCATCATTCCTGTAGTGCTAACTAATTAAGAAGACCAGAAACGTTGTAGTGCTGTAGCGCTGTTTTTGAGGTCTGACTGACATATGTCGTCATATCTGTCTAAGGTTATCAGTTCGTATCAGTCGTGTAATTCAGACTCTATGGTAGCCGATTTCTGCCATATCGTTATGACCTGTTAACAGGTTTGAAGTGACCCAATGGACGACAAAACAGTAGGACGAATATAACAGGTCAAATGACCATCGATACGTCACAATACATTCCAAACTATGCAACGCCAAAACTGTATTTTGTTGGGAGAAACTGACGTAACGCTAGGAGACATTATATAGGGTCAATTTAGCATTTTAGTGGGACAATTTAGAATTATTTTGTGTCAATTTAGCATTACATTGGGTCAATTAAGCATTAAAGTGGGTCAATTTTGAAATTAATTTGGTCAATTTAGAATTGTATTGGATCAATTTAGCATTATATTGGGTCAATTTAGAATTATAATGGGTAATTTCGTTAGTATTATATTAGGTCAATTTAGCATTATATTTGGTTAATTTAGAAATATATTTAATTAAGTTAGCAGTATTTTTGTAAGGTTAACATTATTTAAATTAACAATATGTTGGGTTAAGTTGACAAAATGTTGGGTTAAGTTGACATAATGTTGGATTACGTTGACATAATATTGGGTTACGTTGACATAATGTTGGGTTAAGTTGACATAATGTTGGGTTACGTTGACATAATGTTTGGTTACGTTGACATAATGTTGAGTTTAGTTTACATAATGTTGGGTTACGTTGACATAATGTTGGGTTACGTTGACATAATGTAGGGTTAAGTTGACATAATGTTGGGTTACGTTGACATAATGTTGGGTTACGTTGACATAATGTTGCTCTACGTTGGTTTTAACATAATGTTGAGTCTATTATTCATTATATTGGTATTTGGGTATAAGATTTAGTCAAATTAACAGATATGCACGTCAAATGAATACTATGCTGACCCACTTCAGTCGTTTTGAAAATTAACAAATATGTTCATACCGTTAGGTGACATTGTGCTGACCTAACCATACCCTTGCGTACTAGTATCCTATGCTTTTTTCTAGAGAACTAAAAATCGTGCGCCTGGTATGCGGTCTGAGTCTTATGCAGAGGGTTGTGACCAAGATTTAATGAAAGCCCACAGTAAAACACCTTCCAAATCCCCATTGATACCACCTCACTTTATTTTTACAATAACCGCTGCCGTTGAAAATAATCAAATTCGAGATCATTAAGGATATTTCCTTACTTTTTATTTAATTTTATTTAATTTGAATCAAAGCACTGTAACATTGATCTGCGTATGATGTATTAACTAATGCCATAAATGAAATTATGGTACATAACAAATAAGACAAAAAGAAAGATAACAATGTCATGCATATTGGTATTCGATGATGAAAATATTTTAATCTAATTTATTTAACATAAGTTTACAAATCATAAGTTAGCAATACGGCAATATTCCTACACACAAAATGTAAAACCAAAACCTCTATCCAATGTTTGTTCTGGCATATTAAGTTTTTCTCACTTAGGTAAAACTGAAATCGACCTTGATCCGACTGGCCCGCGAAAAAAAACAATTCCAGGATAGCTATGCATTCAGTTAGGAATCAATGAGCATAATTTTTGCACACTTCCCGCATTACATGAACGTTATTCAACGAAAACTGTTGTTCCATTTATCGCAACAATTACCTTAACACGAAATTAGCAGAAACTGTTAAGTTTTCTAATATAAGCAACATTAACCTTGACCTTTATCCGACTACCTAAAATGAAAGCCCAAATCCATCAACGCACGAAATTCCACTGCAATAAATCCATTTATATTTAATTGGGGCGTAAAATGTCGTTTTTGATAGTGTTTTATGTTAAGGTACAATGATGTTGAACTTAACGCGAGTTGCCCAAAGGCTGAATCGCAAGATAGGAATGTAAATAGCTACACACGCACACACATTTTTCATGGAACAACGTGCTCCAAAATAAAAAGTGTTTTTATTTTGAGCAAAACCTGCCTTGACCTTAATTCAACCACCTTAAAATGCAATCTTAAGCGAGGTCTCTATTAACGTTACCTTAAACAAAAATTGAATGTTATAACAAGAACCAAACTGAAGTTACTGAGAAGAAATCATTTGTCTTTTTAGAGACAGTGGGATTGACCTTGACCTGAAGAGCCCCAAACGAAATTCATAGCTAGGCCGATATTTACGCTTGCCTTTTGTAAACCGTTTTATAAAGATTGTTTATTTCAAACTAAAGTAAATGAACGGAACCACATATTATAGAGTAAGCAGCATACTTGAGGGCAAGTTGGGAGATTTCAGAACCATAATGCAGAGGTGCATCAGGCGATCAGGATGGTAATCGAACTTGGTCGAGACATTATGCCCATGAACATTGTCACCGAGTTTGAATAGGATTCTATTCAAAAAATTTGTATATTTGCCTATTTTTAAATGCTATTGCATTATTTCTGCAGTGCTCTATGCTATTCGGCTGGATATCGAATTAGGCCGAGATATAACGCATACAAACGTTAACATCAAGTTTCATGATAATCCGATGTAACCGTTTTGAAAGGCCGTTGTCCTGGACCCCGCCCGATCCCCTGCACGCCCGTCAACGTGTACCCATGTTTTAAACGGGCGTATTAAAAAAGGAAATGAAAATAAAATTATAAATAATAAAATGAATAGTTTAATCGATATAAGTCACATGATTTGCTATGACGGCGAGTATTTGATAAAAGCCATACTCACAACAAGCCACATCTCTGAATGTTGGTTTTAAAACAATAATAAATACAACTAATATTAATTTGCATGGGCTTTGTCGGCCTGATGGATCATTGTTTCCTGTTCATGCACTTTCAGTTTGTATTTCCCTCATTGTCAAAAATGTGTGCTACTGTTGTTTGTTTATTGAAAACCAAAATCCCACCTGGGATACTAACTGTATAGACCGTTCCATAATTTAGTCATTACATAATTATCTCCCCTGAATTCTCTCCGCGTCCGCCATTACACTGCTGCTTAACAATCGGTAACATATATAAGAGAGCATCGATTATTCAACGGATGAATTTCTTTCTAAATTCTAAGACCGTCATTACATGGTATTGGTTGTCTTGGAAAACTAACACATTAAAAAAAGCATTTAATTAAATTAAATGCAATATTTTTCATTTGATTATTTGCATCAATCTTTAAATCGTGTATGCCTTTGCATCTCAGTGTTTAATTGCCGCTTTGTTCTGCATAATCCGATTATCTCGTTTTGATCAGATATTGTCCAGACTTAACTAACCACATGGTGTCATAAACCACACTGGGTGGCAGATGACAGTCTGATCATTCAACACAATTGATGATGCCACAATGTCTCATCTTCCTGGTAGTATTAAGCAGTCATTTGGTAAGATAATTTACCTCCGACATACTTAACAGTTGCGTAAATTAGATATGTTACATATTTTACAAATTAAAAGTTATGTCCTATATAGAATATCAGAAATTGTACACCGTAAAGATACTAGCCCGTTTAATTTATGAAAAAATAAAGTATTTACAAAAAATAAAAATAAAACATTTAACGTATTTAGCGGGTATCGGTTAATTAAAACTACGTCATTCCGTATGAAGATTTGATGTTACGGCAATGCACGAACGATATCATAAAAACAAGAAATTACATTTGACACCAAACAGAGGTAAAAAATATTTAAAAAAATATATATGTATATAAATATATGTGTGTTAAAATGTTAGATATGTGTAACTCATACTCTCTAGTAACGAGTTTTCAATATTTATGAGTACACAGTTCAATTTGCATCATATGAAGTTGTGTTTTTCAGTTGTATGTTAATATTCCTCAATAGCGTCATTCTTTGTACAAAACACATCAAATTAAAATTACATGTAAATACTGACATGTCCTTTGCTTTTAATATGGCTTTGTAGTATGTTTATTTTCAAAGCACTCCTTACACTTTCTAACACTCATTTATTTATCACACTAGCGTACTCATGCCATTGATAATTATATTTTTATAATTAGATGTATTACTATTGTAATTTATTGAAGCTTTTCTGCAAAAAAATATTACGACTTATGCATAGAGCTCTTTGTTGTGTCAAATTGTCGGCCTTTCAGTCTTCAGAAAATCTTTAATTTGATGCTTATGCCGCGTTTTTAAAGTTGCAAATAAATGTATTAATAAATTCGTTTGGCGCTTAATAATATATTTTTGAAATATTATTTAGGTGTTTTTTTTTCGGAGTTTTTTTGTGTGGATTAATTGACTTAACATTTGGTGTCGTTATCCATATGTTTTGCGTTACTTCAAAGACCTATAAAATACATTTTTTAGTATTTTTAGCTTTATAGCTGTTAAATGATTCAAAGATGAAAATATAGATATATCACATAGATCACATTCTCTTCATCTTCCGAGTAATCACATAAAAGATCGTCAAGATCAATATCACTCTCTCATGATAAAAAGCTCGTTTTTTAACGTGACAAAATTCCATCTAAAAAAATTAAATATAAATCCAAACCACAATTTTTTATCTCTGATATCAGTTAGAACAAGAAAAATAATGGAAGGCGTATCAAAAATATCATACTTAATATAATATGTTATGATTTTGGAATGTAGATTTTTACCAAATGAGACCAACAATTAGCGGTAATTAATTGCGCGAGAATCTTTTATAAGTATTAATTAAAATATAATCTGCTTGATGTTGCGGCTATTAAAATCAACACAACAATACATGCGTGAATTGTTTGTGAAACGTTAAAAGTAACAAGTCTAATCAAAGACATAGTATGAGCGACTGAACCGGCAAATTTTCGCCGATGATTACCACTTGATTTAATAAAAAAAAATATATATACGAAAGCATTTTAAACATTTTATTTGTAACAATCAATCTCAACTTCAAACAATCATTTAAACAACAAAAATGTGATAATCGCCTCACATTCATTCATTAAGTAATTTATTTATCCGACAACGGTGAAGCGGGTATTCTCTACGTCTTTGGCTTTTGGAATCGCAGACTCGCACAAGTTAGCAGCAGTGTAATGGCGGACAGTCACGTGACTGACAATATGGCGGCGCATTCGGTACCCCTCGCAGATTATCATAATCGGACTCGGGAGAAATACGGGTTGAAAGTAGTCCGCCCACGTGATACCATTCTAAGAATGTTACAACAACAAAAACAATAACAACGACGGCGTCCATAATTCCTGTAGAGTTTGTACTTGCTCTGGCTTCATAGCATAGAAAATCCCCATTTTCATCTTTGCAAAATGTAAACAACTCGCAAAACCGGCCATGTTTGTTTTTACTATGTAATTTTGATTCGCGTAGGCCCGCGTAGGTAGACCGCAATACCGCTTCCGAAATGTGTATTCATACTATCTCCTTCGAGGTACTTATCCGATGTTTGACGGAAAGGGCCGAGAATGTGCGATTGTATGGCGGCGGTCAATTTATCGATTATGGAACGGTCTATATTCAAATTTAAATGGCAAAACATGTGGGTTTCTTTGGGTTTCTTTGGGTTTCAATGTTGTTTTTTTATAAATTATATTATTACTAATAGACTGTTGTATCATCACTGATCCATCTTCGTATTATGTTATATTATGTACTATATATTTTTCCGCCAAACGACGTTACGTTATTGTATGACGTTGACGTCACTTCCTTTGTATTTGTTTATATTAATGTACTACTGATAAGGCTATGGCCGAAACATGTTTAGTACCTAAGACATTTTAATAAACAGTGACGTGTTTGTACGATTTATTTAATTTTATCTTTGGGTTTCAATGCGCATTGAAATTTTAACAATTATAACGACGTAGTATTGGTCTTTTCGGTTTTCGTGTGTTTTACACAAAATTAACGTTGGTCATATGAGTTTATATACATTAATATTCATGTTTGTTGTGTCCGATCTTTACATGCGATTTCGAATATAGAAAGCATTTATCAATCATGCATTTTTGCGAATAAAGATCAGTCATTGCTCTTTGTTCTCCGACAATAACAATAAACGTGTTTAGGGCCGAATTAAGATGCATTTAAGATTATTTTATTAATAGACTCTTTAATTAACAATTAATCGGAATTCCCTGATCGCGTGCAAACGAATGCATTCCTCTGCCCAATATGGTAAGAAAAACAATTCAAACTCATCTAGCCTTTAGTTGTTCACCTGTAAGGATGTAATTCTATTTTAGTTCACTAGCATTAATTAAACATGTGTTCTTTAAGCATGTGTTGCACAACGGCAATTAAGTTGTTTACAGCAAAAGTACATAAATAGTTTAATTTGTGTAAGGACTAACATCAAAACAGATGACGAACGTAAACAGTTGTATTACTATATAGCACACAATGTTTTGTATTTGGATCAAATAACAAGAAAAATCAATATGCTGATTACTATCAAGGCAAATATGTGATATGTGCATCATTTTATTTATGTCGAGATGAGACTTTGTTAACAAGTCCATACGAGTTTACTAACACGTGAGAACTACTTGGTAACTCAAGGCAGCGCATGTGTAAGTCGTGGGAATTAAATAACCTCACTTTTGGTTATGCTTAAATGTGCCTACGAAACGAGAGTAAGTTAGTCGTGGTAACGGTATATTCAGCCCATCTGAATACGTGATATTTAAAGGGACCTTTTAGCGTTTTAGTAAATTGACAACATTAGACAAACAACTTGTTTCAGATATGCACATTTTCGTTGTAGTTATGATATGCGTGAGGAAACAGTAACACTGAACATTTACAATTCTCTAAAATATCCATTATATGCATCGTTTGACGATTTGAAAACCTGAACCTGTCGTTATATTGTGTGAGACTACGAGGATTGCTTTTATAAAGTATATAAAACAACACTCATTGTATGAGCAAGGATGACATAGTCGTCTAAGCGATAGACTTTTACTCCAAGGGTCAGTGGTTCGCGCCCAGCTGAGGGTTACTTTTTTTCTTTCTTTCATTTTATTCTTGTTTTTTACTAGAGCTTTTTAGATCCAATATTTACATTCATTAAAATAAAGCATTTAAAGGGGCCTTTTCACGTTTTGGTTGACACCATTATAAAAATGTTAAAGATTCGCAAATTTTCGTTGTAGTAATGATATTTGTGAGGAAACAGTAATACTGAACATTTACCATGCTATAAAATATCAATTATATGCATCTTTTGACGATTTAAAAACCTGAAAATTATAAAGCGTTGCAATGCGAAACGATTGAATAATTTGGAGAGTTCTGTTGTTGTCGTTATATTTTGTGATACAACGAGGATTGCTTATATTAAGTATAAAATACATCACTCATTATATGAGCACGGATGGCCGAGTTAAGCTAAGCGATATACTTTTACTCCAGGGGTCAGTGGTTCGAGCCCAGTTGAGGGTTACTTTTTTTCTTTCTTTAATTGTATTCTTGTTTTTTTACTGGAACTTTTTAGATCTAGTGTTTACATTTATCAATATAACGCATTTAATGACAAACTTCAATTCATATCAAAATCTGTGAAAAGGCACCTTAAATGACAAACTTCAATTCATGCCAAAATCTGTGAAAAGGACCCTTTAATATATCTATATATTGATAAAAAAATCGTACAGATTCGCGCCGTTAAACCCTCTTAATAGGATGCATTCCGATGGGTTGATTATGTCGTTTCAACAAGTTAGCTAGAAACGAGATGACACGTCGTTCCGACGAGTTATATATGTTGTCGTTTCTCGGATTCTCGTTTGCAACAGCACAATGTTACTTGTAAATAATGTATGACATGAATTATACTATTGAATCCTTTAGACCATTTAACATTATTGAGCCTGTTTGTGGTTCGTGTTGGTAAATAGTTGAAAGCACACATGATCGTCAAAACTGTAAAAAAAAGGATGCAGTCGCGATGCATTTCAGATATATATGGCGCTTCGTAATCGTATTAAAGGGGCCGTCCAACAGATTTTGGCATGTATTGAAGCATGTCATTAAATGCCTTATATTGATAACTTTAAACATTTGACCTAAAAATCTCCAGTAAAAAAATACAAGAAAAAAAAACAAGAATACAATTCAAAAAAGGAAAAAGTAACCCTCAACAGGGCTCGAAAAACTTACCCCAGGAGTCTTGGAGTAAAAAGTCTCCCGCCTAGACCACTCGACCATCCATGCTCATGCTTAGAGGCGATGTATTTTTTACCTTTATAAGCAATCCTCGTAGTTTCCCAAAATATAACTTCAACAACAGAACTTTCCAAATTATTCAATCGTTTCGCGTCGCACGACGCTTTATAATTTTCAGGTTTTCAGATCGTCAAAAGATGCATTTAATGGATATTTTAGAGCATGGTAAATGGTCAGTATTACTATTTCCTAAAAAACATTAAAACAAAAACGAAAATTTGCGAATCTGAAACAACTGTTTTTAATTTTGTCAATTTACCAAAACATTGGACGGCCCCTTTAAGAGACACTCACAAGTTAACATACATATACTGTCCTCTAAATATAAAACGAGTATTGGAGTTATTGTAAACGAATCGTGCAAGTTTGCTTAATTGGTATCATTGGCAAATATGATGGCTGAATTTCATATTCGCCGCGATTGAACGAATCTGGCACAATAGCTACTCAATATCTAAATCGCCTTTTTATTGTATATTATAATTATTGTGTAACCGATTTATGCCTAGCGTCTAGAAAAAAAGGCCTTGGCAAACAGCGTAGACCAAGATTAGGCGCCGCATCTAAATATAGAAATAAATATACTAGACATCCCTAATTTTGGAAATAAATTGATCCAATTTAGAAGGATGGGAGAGTCCACTAGGCATAAATGGGTTAAATAAGAATTATGTATGTCATCAATACTACATACGCATGAAATACCTACAACAGTACCTCGTTTACATAAATCAGCTTCAAATCGGCATTTTTTTAAATAACGAATTTGAAACATAGCTTAGAGTATTGTTTTCAAATTTAAACCTCCAAATATTTTATAGAAAATATATTATTTATGTTTTAAACAATCAGAACTTACTTAGATGCATATGTGTATCAGAACTAAAAGCAAAATGATTGCTGAAACCCATGAACCATGTACTATTTACCCATTTATGCCTATCGTCTAGAAAAAGGTCATGGCAAACAGCGTAGACCCAGATGAGACGCCGCATGATGCGGCGTCTCATCTGGGTCTGCGCTGTTTGCTTAAAGGATCTTCTGTAAGAAATATTCTAAATATAGAAATAAATATACTAGAAATCCCTAATTTTGGAAATAAATTGATCCAATTTAAAAGGATGGGAGAGTCCACTAGGCATAAATGGGTTAATAATATCACAAAATACACGGTATGCTGTTCGAGAATCAGAAAAGGTCTACTGCGTGGTGACTGGAGGATGCCGGTCCGATATGTGCCGCTTGTATTTGGTATGTCGTCAAAAATTTGACCTAGCGCTATGGACTACATTTTTAGTTAAACATAACGAACAGTTATAAATACCTCAGGTGCATTTTATCAGACACGCTTGAATTCTCCGTTACCGCTACACTATACAACATAGGGCGATTCGAGCCTTTCTTGGTGTGCATAAACACGCATCGAATATTGTAATTAACGGCGACGTTGGGTGGCAGACTTCTACCGCAAGACACCATATCGGGATGCTGCGCCTGTGGGACTGCCTTGTAAAGATGCCAGACGATAGGCTAACAAAGAGGATTCATGTGTGTTGTGTATCGTGTTATTTCTTAAAAGTTGACCCAGCATTTGTAAAAATATTGCAACACATATACATTTCCAGAAAGGAAATTCATTTCTGCGTTGAATAAGACCGAGATCGTGAAAATCGCTGCACAATTGATGAAGATATGGCTGTTCAAAGCGATGCACCCTGTTTTGGGGTGATTTTGAGTTGCATACCTTGTTATATATATATATTTGATAGTGAAATATTTTTTTTCAGAAAAGTTAATTTTTCGTTATAATATGATTATTTATCATTCAAAATGATGTTTTCACTAATTAATATCATAGCCACACGCTAACCACCTGTGACTCAAATGCTTAATGACGGACAAACGAGTGATATATAGATTTGCTTTATTTATAAACGATTGTTATTTAAAACGAGAAAGTATACTGTGTGTGACGATATGACTTTATTATGGCTATTATACAAAGTTGTATATGACACTTATAAAATGCTATATCCTATATTAAATTAGTGATTATTTTACAATATACTCTTTAACAGACATTAGACGGCTACACTTATCCATGTCTAATTAGTGACTCGATAGCCATTTGCATGGCTGGGTAGTACTGTTTTTTTCAAATTGTATATAATAATTACTATATGCATGTACTATGTGTCACTTTAATAAAATATGAAACTACAAACTACTACACTGACAGTTACAAGGCACGGGACCCAGTTTAAATCATTGTATTAGATAGTGTCGCGTTGTGTGGCGTGACAAACGTTGCAAAATTCTATGCGAGGTAATTTCATTAAATCCAAGAAAATTGTATGTGTTCTCAAAAATAATTTTGGATTAAGATATGTTCGAAAAAAAAAATATTCAAACAAAATATGATTTATCAAGTTATAAAAATGATGACTTTGATAAAATATGTTAATGGTCAATAACAATACTTTTTTTTGCTATAATTAGCAATATGTGATACTAAGCAAAACCTGTACAGGCCGTGTTGATTACTCTTGACAAAACGAAATGGAAGCCCCCATGCATCGATACGTTGGGTCCGTCTAAATACAATATATCACTCGTGATATTGGACATGAACGAAAAGACCGAATGTGATAAATAAGGGCAATATTGAAGATTTTATGTTTTGATACGCAAAGAATTCTATAACCAAAATACACTTACAGATTTTAATTTGTTAATACTACATTTCGTAAATCTCCATCTAGCCAGGTATCCAATTACTCCTGAATAAGTTGAATTATTACTTTAGTCTATATTTAATTTTGAACATGTTTCTAATCGTGACAAAACGTTCAATGTTTTGATATTATGTTTCACTGCAATAAATCAATTTGACATTACGTATGCCAATGTCCTTAACATCTATAAATGTAACCTTTCCTCATTGTGTTATAACGATATATGTGTGTTATATATATAAATATATATATATATATATATATATATATATATATATATATATATATATATATGTATATATATATATATATATATATATATATATATATATATATATATATATATATATATATACCAATACATAGTGCCAGTTACGCGGTCTCTGTAGTTTTCAGACTGTACTTACGAGGTCAATATAAAAAACGGGGTCTATATACAACCCCGCAATCTAGGCTCCTTTAATTACTATGAGGGGGGTGTAGGGGAGGTAATGCAATCAAATCTCACAATAAGGTCTTAAATCGAAAACCACAATCAGGTCTGAAATTGAAATTGTATATACCTCGCAAATAAGTTCGCTATATATTTCCTTGTATAAGACGTTAAATAAATGACGTATTTATATACAATAATAATAGTAGGTACCCCTATATACCTTAATTCGTGTTTATATCGGATAAAAAAGGGTATGGAGATACATGTATTTAAAGTGGGAACCCCATAACCTATTTCTAAATCAGAGACCCCGTAACTGGCCATATGTGTGAATATATATATATATATATATATATATATATGTGTGTGTTAATTGTATAACACATATTACAGATAAAATATGTAAGTGTAATGCGTTCATAAGAAGTCATAAAATCACCCACAGGGGCAGTTACTGATAGATCTACATTGCGTGGAAATTTAGCTACAAAATTCAAGTTGCTGGGTGCCCTGACATCAGTCATGGTTGTAATTAATTAAAAGCAACTGGCAATTGTGTCCTTAAGGTGTACATATATAATGTATGTACACATGATTAGCTCCGTGTATTGGTGCGGTACACTAATGATCATTAATTATTGACCAACATTCTATCACAAGAGCGCCCTGATCAGAACAGAGTATCGGAAGAGATAAGACATGGAATCTGTGATTAAATACGGTAAAATCTGGCTGTTCTATCTTGACCAATGATGAAATTGATGTGAGTGGTATTGTACCGTGACTATCAGTTATAAAGTTACGGATAGCGTTTAGGAATTGGCAGATGTTAACCAAATATTGTCAAGGTTAAATGTTAATATATCAAGCTATTCAAGATTCTAGCGAAGAGATGAACTAAAATGAAGGGGGGTAAGTTATTTTCAATTACTTGTATCATTAGTAATATTCAATAATAAAAAGTAATAATTCAGTCACCTTTGTACTTAGTTACATGTTACGGTTTACTTAATTTCGAGTTCTCTAAACGACTTTAAAAGGAATTTGTTCACAAAATGAATTAAGAAAAATATTGGAAATAGTCGCATATATGAAACAAAAAGATTGCAAACATTTTATTCGAATAAGTAAAATAATTCGTTCGCTCAGGATAATATAAAGAGTACTATATTTCTCACACAATTCCAGAGATAAAATTCAAGTGAAGGCAAAAAATGATTCCAAATATCTTAGTTGTGCAGATAGGTGTTTTTTGTAAAAATGAAAAGGCAATATGTGAATAAGACTCATAAGAACGAATTAACATTTATAAAGCGTGTTCGTAATAACCAATATGTTATGTTTTTGTATACTCATATGTAATGCTTGTTTGATTAAGTCATTACGATGTTTTAAATAGAAGTGCTTTTAACACAATAGAAATAAAACATGTTACTATTATTATATTTATTTCCTTTGACAATCGTATTGAAAACGGCATTTCAGCATATCGAGTCTTCAATAATTCACAACTGCACACTTTAAACAGGAATTTAATTGCGTAGCTCTTCTTTCTTTGCAATTGTAATTAATTTATTCTATTTAGCATCAAATACATAAATAATTGGTGTATATTGTGCAGGTCGTAGAATCATGAAGCTGTCCACGAGGCCTAAACTAATGCTCATATTGCTAGTGATGACGTTGATATTTCTTGCCGACAGAATGATTTATCGCAACGGTGAGGGGCAGGACAATATCGTAGATGAAATGACAAAGAAACAGGCCGAAAAGGAGAAGACGCTGGCAGAAATAAAAAGAATATCTCAGAAATTTTCTGCCTTCAGCAAGAAGTATAATTCACAGAGTTATAAGGCAAATGTCCTTAATAATTCCTTTACTGTAGCAGATCTACGTGCAATAAACAATAACCCAAATAGGATATCTAATACAGAAGTTTCTAGTAAAAAAACATCGAGAACAAATGAAGAACTTGAATCTGTAACAAGCTATCAATTATACATTGAAGACGCTGATCAGTTAGAACTTGATCATCCCTTGGTGAATTTACATCGATATGAGTATATCTTAAACAACGAGAATTCTTGCAAGGAGAATATTCTGGTACTTATCCTTGTTAATATTGCTCCTAACAAGGTAAATGAGAGAGACCAAATTCGAAATACGTGGGGATCAATTACAAAGGTTTCCGGAGCAAGCGTCGTGACGTTGTTTGTGGTAGCACAAACTCCGGATGGTAAAATACAAACTCAACTTGAATATGAGAGTGAACAACACAGGGACATCATTCAGGGCAACTTTCTAGACTCCTACAGAAACCTCACCATAAAAAGTGTCATGGACTTGGACTGGGTCCACAGATTTTGCAACAAGACGAAATTTATTCTAAAGGTTGATGACGATACGATGGTTGATGTGTATCATTTAGTTAAGTTCCTGTTACAAAAATCTCCCGATGGCAACACGCGAAACTTTTTGTATTGTTCGTCGTTCAAAAATCAAGGACCAGTACGGTATCCGGATGACAAATGGTTCGTTCCAAAGCACGAATACCCATATTCTAAGTACCCGACATACTGTGAAGGTTTCGCGTACATCATGTCCTACGACGTCAGTATGCAACTTTACAATGCATCAACGCAAGTGAAATTTTACTGGATCGATGATGTTTACATCACGGGATTTGCTGCGTATAAAGCGGGCGTGCGTCATATCGATATGGAACATGGTCATGGGTACAATATGCTTCAGACCGAACACTTGTCGAAAAACGTTAAATCATCGATGTTTCTATTAGCTAAATACGCTGGAATGCGAAAAAATTGGGACATGGCTTGGAATGATATTAAGTCATTACACCAGCTTGATTAATGAGCATTGCATCGGATGCGTATATGACGAACAAAACATGTCATGAAAGGGTGATATGTTTGTGGAAGAACACACAATTAACCCATTTTTGCCTAGCGTCTAGAAAAAAGCATTGGCAAACAGCGTAGACCCAGATGAGACGCCGCATGATACGGCGTCTCATCAGGGTCTGCGCTGTTTGCTTAAAGGAATTTATATAAGAAATATTCTTAATATAGAAATAAATATACTAGACATCCCTTATTTTGGAAATAAATTGATCCAATTTAGAAGGATGGAAGAGTCCACTAGGCATAAATCGGTCAATTATCGCAAACGCGGCTGATGTGACCTATCCAATACAAAGTGTTTTGTATAACTTAGTGTGTGAACAATACCCTCAGCCACACTCGGAGTCGGGTATTTTTTTTACACATGATACATTTCGAAGTATGTGCTTGGTTTCTTTTCGGTTTAGTATACATGTATAGATATATGTTATGGGCTAGCATTTCCATCGTTCACATCCAGCAGTCCTTGATATGATATTTGTTGTTTATGTAATGGTTAGAACATATTTGTACAATCGTATTAGTTAAGAATGGGCGGAGTGAGCGATTTTGTTTAAATTTATGTTCAGAATGCATGATCGTGATACTCGCACATGAGTATTATTTAATTCTGATCACAGTAAAGAAATACAGAGATCAGAAATTTGATAAAGCTTGACTTAATAGAACATCAAGTTGTTTTTAAAAGATTATCATTAATTAAATGAAAAAGACACATTATAGATATTTTAGGATAAAACGGGTACAAAGTGTACTAAAATATAAGTACTAAATCACAATGAAAAGATGCAACAATAGTTGACTAATTAACAAAAAATGAAAACTCGTTCTCTCTCAAAAAGGAGGGTTTAACCATTTTAGGCAAATAATAATTATCAGAGATCATACTGCCTCGGGAAATAAAATAATCGTAATTTTAGTTATATTTTACTGTGCACGTGCGTCAATACCGTGTATTTTTAGAGAAAATGATATTTGTACATCAAATTTCTCGAACTTCACGTAAGTAGACAATAGATGTATGGACAATTTTCCTTCAATAACTGCTTTATCCCGACGTCTACGAACACAAAACCAAGGGAATCACAAAAACTGTACAGGCGAAATTGCGTGTTCGTTTCAAATAAATATACAAATGTACATTCAAAGTGGCTTACCGGGTGAAATATCCGCTTCTCCATCACGAAAAACACAAAAACGACGCTATCTTGGAAGTAAATTTCAAAATAATCTCACTTAAATACGGTAAGCTCCCATTTACGCCTGCCCCTGATAAAATGATGTTAGAAAAATGTTAACGGTGAATACGTGATATAAGATAGTAAGTTATAACACTCGTAGATTGCGTGATACTGCTAAAACTGGTGATTTTGATGATAATGAGGATGATTATGATGAATTATGAAACGACGATAATGGAAATGACGACGATTATAATAGTTATGATGGAACTGTCGAAATGAGGATATACAGAGCGCAATCAAATACCGTTTCGATTAACTGTTCACATGTACCACATCAACACACCGTGATGTTGACCAAGAAAGCCAACGCTATTTGGCTTTAAAGTTGGGTTTAAATCATAATGCACCAACAGCGCCATGTGTTTACATAATAGCGGACTTATGCAACACATTCAGAGCTTTGATCTTTTTTCATGCGACTCATAAAATAAGTGGCAAGGGTTTTTACTGGCCCAATACGGTGTGCAGCTCAACCCCAATATAAACGTACTTCCATTTATCACACCGTGCAGGGTCAGTTAAAATGACGGGAAACGAATTTATCTTACCGAGTGTTCTTCACATCCAATCATCAACGTTATAACAAAAAGAAATGTTGCTTTTTATGTCCCCCACTATCGTAGTGGGGGACATATTGTTTTTGCCCTGTCTGTTGGTTGGTTGGTCTGTTGGTTGGTTGGTTGGTTAGTCTGTTGGTTTGCGCCAACTTTAACATTTTGCAATAACTTTTACTATATTGAAGATAGCAACTTCATATTTGGCATGCATGTGTATCTCATGAAGCTGCACATTTTAGTGGTGAAAGGTCAAGGTCAAGGTCATCATTCAGGGTCAGATGTCAAATATATGTGGCCAAAATCGCTCATTTAATGAATTCTTTTGCAATATTGAAGATAGCAACTTTATATTTGGCATGCATGTGTATCTCATGGAGCTGCACATTTTGAGTGGTGAAAGGTAAAGGTCATCCTTCAAGGTCAGAGGTCAAATATATGTGGCCCAAATCGCTTATTTTATGAATACTTTTGCAATATTGAAGATAGCAACTTGATATTTGGCATGCATGTGTATCTCATGGAGCTGCACATTTTGAGTGGTGAAAGGTCAAGGTCAAGGTCATCCTTCAAGGTCAGAGGTCAAATATATGTGGCCCAAATCGCTTATTTTATGAAAACTTTTGCAATATTGAAGATAGCAACTTAATATTTGGCATGCATGTGTATCTCATGGAGCTGCACATTTTGAGTGGTGAAAGGTCAAGGTCAAGGTCATCTTTAGAGGCCAAATATATGGGTCAAAATTGCTCATTTAATGTCACTTCTGCAATATTGAAGCTAGCAATTTTATATTTGAAATGCGTGTGTATCTCAAGGAGCTGCACATTTTGAGTGGTGAAGGGTCAAGGTCAAGGCCATCCTTCAAGGTCAAACGTCATTAGGGGGACATCGTGTTTCACAAACACATCATGTTGTATTATAATAAGTCGGCTTGTTAATATCGTTAAGGTAAGTACTTAAGTTACTGACCTATTATTTAAAGCTACTCATCTAATATTGAAAAATATTCTATCAGCATTTGACTTGGTCAAATCAGCGCATTCTGGCCAGGAGTTATCATGCCAGCAAGAAAGTCACGCAAGTTTGTGAGATCTCCGTAGCGGACAGGGCAGCTCCAGACCATAATGTGAGAACGCATTTATCATTAGACCAATTTTGTCAGGACGTTGGTCATATAAAACGTAGTCATTTTTTGTTCAGATTTTTAATGGCCTTTACATAGTAATTTTATAACAACAAGTCACGCAAAAACAAACTTACTTACCAATTGTCGTTGCATACGCTTATATTGCAAAAAGAACTAACATACGTAAGCATGATATAATAATTTTCGATCACAATGTTTTAACAACGCGAAGTCCGTAGCTCTTACAAACATGAGTGCATGTAATGCTCACAAGTATCAATCTGGTGTATTGAAACAGACGCCACTACTGTAAGAATGCGCTCCCTTCCTTCAACTCCCCACGTAGAAAGGAGAGTACGTTTATCAACGCCAGAAACCGAGTCGTTCTGGTTGGATGGAGTTAAATCGATGAAAGAGATTTCCATTAAGCATATAAACTGTCGGCTAACACTTGAATTTTGTGCATAAACAAACTTAGTACAAAACTTTCAATGTCATCGAAGTAATGAATAAGCTCATACGAACACACCGTGATGTTGACCAAGAAAGCCAACGCTATTTGGCTTTAAAGTTGGGTTTAAATCATAGTGCACCAACAGTGCCATGTGTTAATATAATAGCGGACTTACGCAACACATTCAGAGCTTTGATCTTTTTTCGTGCGACTCATAAAATAAGTGGCAAGGGTTTTTACTGGCCCAATACGGTGTGCAGCTCAACCCCAATATAAACGTACTTCCATTTATCACACCGTGCAGGGTCAGTTAAAATTACGGGCAACGAATTTATCTTACCGAGTGTTCTTCACATCCAATCATCAACGTAATAATAGGAGGAAATGTTGCTTTTTGTATTATAATAAGTCGGCTTGTTAATATCGTTAAGGTCAGTACTTAAGTTACTGACCTATTATTAAAAGCTACTCATCTAATATTGAAAAATATTCTGTCAGCATTTGACTTGGTCAAATCAGCGCATTCTTGCCAGGAGTTATCATGCCAGCAAGAAAGTCACGCAAGTTTGTCTGATCTCCGTAGCGGACAGGGCAGCTCCAGACCATAATGTGAGAACGTATTTATCATTAGACAAATTTTGTCAGGACGTGGGTCATATATAACGTAGTCATTTTTTGTTCAGATTATTAATGGCCTTTACATAGTAATTTTATAACCACAAGTCACGCAAATACAAACTTACTTACCAACTGTCGTTGCGTACGCTTATATTGCAAAAAAGAACTAACATACGTAAGCATGATATAATAATTTTCGATCAAAATGTTTTAACAACAACGCGAAGTCCGTAGCTCTCAAAAACATGAGTGCATGTAATGCTCACAAGTATCAATCTGGTGTATTGAAACAGACGCCACTACTGTAAGAATGCGCTCCCTTCCTTCAACTCCCCACGTAGAAAGGAGAGTACGTTTATCAACGCCAGAAACCGAGTCGTTCTGGTTGGATGGAGTTAAATCGATGAAAGAGATTTCCATTAAGCATATAAACTGTCGGCTAACACTTGAAACAAACAAATTGGGACCGAAAAAAATTTGGGTACGAACAAAAAATTGGGGATGAAAAAAAATTGGGTACGAAAAAAAAATTGGGTACGAAAAAAAATTGGGTACGAAAAATTTTAGGTACGGAAAAAAATTGGGGGAACGGGAAAGTAGTACCTGTGGGGAACCCACACTCGCACATTTTCGGCCCTTTCCGTCAAACATCAGATAAGTTCCTCGAAGGCAATAGTATGAATACACATTTCGGAAGCGGTAATGCGGTCCTAACTACGCGCGTCAAAATGTAAGCGAAATATGTACACAAGTCTGTCAGGAATGATTGAATTAACGAAGAAAATCGTGTATTGATGTAAGTTTTTTGAAGAAATGTGCAGAAAATATATTAAACAAGAGCTTTGTTTGTGAAACACAATGCCCCCTGCTGCGCAGCTTTGAAGCCAAATATTTTACCTTTGACCTTGAAGGATGACCTTGACCTTTCACCATTCAAAATGTGCAGCTCCATGACATACACATGCATGCCGAATATGGAGTTGCTATCTTCAATATTGCAAAATTTGACCTTTGACCTTGACCTTGAAGGATGACCTTGACCTTTCACCAATCAATATGTGCAGCTCTATGAGATACGCATGCACGCCAATATTGAAAAAGTTATGGCCAATGTTGAAGTTTTCGGACAGACAGACAGACGCTTTATATTTGACATTTGACCTTGAAGGATGGCCTTCACCTTCACCTTTCACAACTAAAAATGTGCAGCTCCATGAGAAGCACATGTATGCCAAATATCAAGTTGCTATGTTCAATATTAAAAAAGTTATGGCCATTAAAGTTTTCGGACGGACGGACAGACTGACACACTGACTGACTGACTGACAGTTCAACTGATATAGGCCACCCTACCGGGGGCATAAAAGGCAATGGCGATATTTTTCTCAGCCACATAATTGTTAATAGTTTGATATCACAAAATGAAAGTGAAAGTAGAACTGTCAAAAATGACAACCTGTCAACGTGTTGTTTTTGCTGGCACGAGAGGGCGATTACACTCAATGTGTTCACATTTTGACCATAGGCTTTGTCAATGACCTTTATAGTATGGGTAGCTTTGATATTATTTATTGCTATCATGTAACTGCATGATTGTGTATATGTTTACAATACACAAAGCATAAATAATGATATATATATATACTGATTGAGCTGATAATAATCTGAGAACTATAGCCAGGTCAATTAAGGACTTAAAATACAATTTTGTGTCCTGATTTCATGAAGAAATGATCATGCATGTCCTAGATTTCAAATTCAAGGCCCTGGTGTGACACATTGGTAGCATTACCGTTAAACTGTTACCAGGCTTATGAAATTAGTTTCTATTGAACTATCTAAGGAAATCTAAATCAGGCACTGATTTTTCTTGTTTTAATACAGTCATAGATCAGTTGTGGCCTCTGGGTAATGACCAATTTTTGCTTACTTGTCACACCCTTAAAACTTTCCACACGTCTATAATAGCAAATCTGGATTTAGGTGATCTTCAATGGTACATTTAAACTTTAGCTCTGTTACAAGAGTGCTGGTAAAGTCCAGTCACATATTTAAATCTAGGCCATGTCAAAATCAAAGTGTCAAAGACATATGAAAGATGCGTTCATTAATTATTGTCCAGTTGTTTACTACTGCTGTAAGTTTTTATATAATACGACTGATGAACATCATGTGAGAGAAAATTCACATTATCATTGTATATCAGGTTTAGCAGCCTTTTAGATAACAAAGTATGCTAGTTATCAATGTCGCTTCTGGGGATCAAACCCGTAGGGCTTTTAGGAAGATTCTGAAATTTTCGATCCCTCGAGAGCAACCAAACCAAAAATTAAGTCAAATATTGACGACTCGGTTTTTTGAGTCGGTTCATAAGGGATAATGGAGCTTGATTGGTCATTGTCGGCTCTGGTACTACTTACATGTACCCCGTGTACTCTTAAGTATACTTACATGTACCCTGGGTACTCTAAGTATACTTACATGTACCCCAGGTACGGTAAATAAACGTAATTGTACTCGGTCCATATTAGACTGTACCCGTGTTGTATTCGCGCCCAAAATTCGATGTCGTAAAACGCGCAAGCGATTATCTTAAACACACTTCTCTTCAAAAAACACTGCATCAACATGCTTTTTGAGTATGTGTTCCGATAATATAGAGGCCATTCTACAGAAAATTGACATAAATGTGTATACAATGTATATAATTATTACAAAAAAATAGTCGACAACGACTGATTTAGGGTTAAATTTCCCGGGTACATTTTAGTATATTTACCGTACCCGGGATACATGTAAGTATACTTAAGAGTACCCGGGGTACATGTACGTAGTACCCGAGCCGACAATGAACAATCGAGCGATACTGGAAGGTGCAACATCTCTCACGCCCCCTAGCATCGCCTTTAGCAGTATTCAATTCTCAACAGGAAAGTGCTGGAGTCATTGATCCCGAGGGACAAGAAAAACAATTGATTTATGTTCGAAATAAATAATTTGATTAATGACAATTCTATTATTTGAGCCAGGTCATAGGGAAAGCGCAGTCAAATCAGTATCCAATTAAATTATTTGTTATTGTCAGAAAAACGCTTTTAAGCAAACAGCTTTCAAGCGACTGCAGGCTGATCTAGGTCCAAACTGGCCACAATCGCCTTAATGTCTCTTTTACTGTGACACAGTTCATTTAACTTTAAAATGATAAAAAGTACTAACACTAAGAAAGAGTACAAACCAGTAAAGAGTTTGAAATCAATGTTGAATTTCAGGACAGCTTAGTGATCTGCAAATCCCCGATGAAATGTTGATATCGGGTATCATAGTCATTCAATAAGTAGCAAAATGCTCGAATACAATTTATAAAGCACAATGTTACTTATATTGATAACTAAAACTACCAGTATGCCAGTTTTGCCGTGTCAAGCTGTTACGATCCAGAAAGTCCTTCATTCACATCGAGTATATATCCTTCGAATTCCAACTATTGTTGTCATATGCGGGGATTTAGTGAATAAATAATTCATATATCCTAAATGACAGCTTCTTAATAGCGAAACAAGCCAATTTATGCAGTAAGAAAGTTTTGAATCGAGACTCTCATGGGGGCGGCCATTGTTGAATGTTGAAACACGAACGACAACTCTGCTAGGAGAATGTTATCAATGACGAGCAATCTCCTACGCAGTGGCGAATGCAAAAGGGAAGTAACTGAAAAATCGAGTTATCTCAATCGGACTGGCTCGGTCTTTTACATAAGTCGCCATTGTGAATTTTTTTTTGATGGTTATCATACCTTGGACGATGCTGTTCCAGCATCGTCAAAAACCCGGAGTATCCGACACTTACCGGGGTATTGGCATTTTAAACTCGAGGCAATGAAATTATGGTCTAGGCATAGAGTGCCTTTTGAAGGTTGTAAGTTTGGGTAATTGCGTTGATAAAAAAATAGATTATTATATTTATTCAATCGGACTGGCTCGGTCTTTTACATAAGTCGCCATTGTGATTTTTTTTTTGATGGTTATCATACCTTGGACGATGCTGTTCCATTTCATTTACGATAGGGGTTGAGTTCTCATTGATATGAAAACACTGTAAACGTTTTAATGTGTTTACGACCCCCCCCCCCCACCCTCTCACACATATATTTCATGGGCATAATAAAAACAAAAAATGGTTACAATAAAACAGCATTTTTTTTAAACTAAAATGTCTACATCAAAACAAAAAGTTAACATAGAACACAGATTAAATAATTTGATTCTACTGGGGCTCGAACCTTGGGCCTCTCACATGTGAAGCGAGCGTGTAACCACTCCACTACGGAACCGCTTGAAAAATCACCTTCTAACTAAGATATTAATAAGCTATTAATAGTCGGTTTAAATGTAAACCCGGATGTTTAAACGCTGGATAGTGAGCGGGCTTATAGGTCCATACCAAAGGGTCCATACCACTGGCAAGATACGGGTCAGGCCTGCGGCGTTCTATATGTGGTTCTTAAAAAAAACCTGTAGGGGGACTTGATAGTAATGAGACTGTGGTACTGTGATGGTGCTCCTCATTGATAAGCGGCTGCTTCCTTTATCAAGACTCATTATTACAATTAATAATACGTGTCGCGCTTCAAGCTCTATAGCGCCTTTATTAGTAACTAGGTGGTTGCTAGGATAGTGGAACAAAGAAGTTTTGTTTTTACACAAAACCAGAAAGTTTCACCGGTTCGCGTATTTGCCCAGTCCCTGTGATCTTTTATTATTGCCCAGTTCCTGTGATCAGTTATTAATTAAAAGAATTAGCTTTGCATTATTGGCAATAAATGTTGTAGTAAATGTTATAGGCACAAATAGACACTTCAGTGCGACGCCAATCATGCCCCAAATAATCGTCACGTTACACGTCGACTTGGATAATAAAGCACCATAATAGGCACAATATGGGATCGTAAGAACGCACTTTGCTTTGAAACAGACTTTGGTACTAGACGGGCATTGTTTTCACTGTTTGTTGTAAGTGATAATAAAAAAAGGTAGATTTTTGCGCAGTGGTACATAAACATTTTCAACATCCTCCTTTTTATGAATATCCTAACCCTCTTCACTATCGCCCAGAGGCGTCGGAGCTGGGGCGGCAGGAGCGGCGACCGCCGCCACAATATTTTCGGCAAAATTGAAATTTCGGCAGAGACCTTTTTCTTTCTTTTTTTATTCCAATACCCGCATATTTGAAAATATCTTTACCACGAAGCAAGGTAATCACGATTTCGCGGTTATGACACGTGTATTGTTAATTGTCATCACCCACCCGCGGTAATGTACGTGTCACTTAGCTATGTTGTTAATTGATCGGTCTCTTATATAACGATAATCCCTTAATTCTTGAGTAATTAAACCTGGGAATCTTTAATTGTCGGTACGATCTAGTCATTTGCTTCTTATTATTAATATAAAGAAAAGAATGGCATGAAACAAATGTTCTGATATCACAAAATTAAAGATACCTCAAGGTACCTGAATTAATTGTAATAACTCAAAGTAAGTCGATAATTTTAAAATACTTATTTAATGTGTTTTACGACTTTTTTGTTTCATTTCAATAAGTCTACTCCAAACCTACCAACGATTTTCAAATTTCTAAAACGGAATTTCTTTCAACCCACATGAGCCCTATTGTTGTGTCGCCTGCTACAAAATACAAACTGCGACATATAGAGATCACGTCTCCATCGTCTGTCTGTCTGTCACAACTTTTGTAATATAGAATATGCCTGCAATAGACGTGTATAAGGTAAGGTATCAGTATAAAAACGCACCAGAATGCACCATTTGATGCTAAAATTTGAAAAAAATCCCGGACACCCACCAACAGGATGGGGATACCCCCTCCGCCGCTTTAATGTTAATTTGCTTCCGACGCCCCTGTCGCCATCATCAGCCGCAGAACATCCCCATCATCAACAACAACAGCAACAGAGACTGAAACACCACCACACCATCATGTTTAGTGTTATCAGCATCAAAAACAACACCATACTACAATCAACGCCATTATGTCCATCGGCTTCGTCATCAAGAATGCATCGTCATAATTATCTTAACAATAATAATAATAATTATCATATTAGTATCATGTTATCGCCATTATCTGCATAACACAATAACATATATTTGCTACATGTTCAGCAAGTCTAAAAGGGTCATGTAGTTTGGACTAAGTTATCTTTTAAGCATCCATCGGGTGCTAAACAGTGCACACACATTCTTGAAATTTGCGTTTAGACACGCTCTCAATAAACTCGAATGTGTTGATTTTAATTCGATTAAAAAACGCAGTGATTAAAATTGTTTATGCAATTATGCAATTGCGAACAATAGCAATGCCTTCAGCGCTTTTATTGTTTGCACACGTACAGTATTATACATGTCGTTATCGGCTTTGCCCTAAGAATAACTTTTGTACTATCGTCTACATGTCAGAAGCTAACCTGTCTGCTATAAAGTCACGCAAGGTTTTGTGGTCTCAACAGCGGACAGGGCAACTCCTGGCTAGACTGTAATACAAACTGCCTTACTATATAGCTGTCGTTGAATATGCTCATCATGCTCGAACAACAAACACCATATCTATAAAATCCCGAATAAAAGATCGGAACAACAAGGCGGAGTCCGCAGCTCGTAGGAGAAGTGTATGCAATTCTCACATCTATCAATTCGCTGTTTTGAGACATACGCCACTAAGAATGTGCCGCCTTTCTCCAACTTCTCGCTTAAGGAAGAAATGGGCGTTCGTCAACAACAGAGACTGATTCGTTTTGCTTGAATGATGTTAAATTAGTGAACCAGGGTTCTACTTAACACATTAATTGTCGCTTAACTACTCATAACGCACACAAACACACCGAGTACAAAACTTTCACTCATATCGATGTTACGTAAACATAAAAATATTACTATCAATTTAGCTAACTACCGAAAAAGAATGAATTATTGTACAGTAATACATTTGAAATAGATTTTTATTTTTCAAACGAACGCCACTCAGAATGCGCCCCCTTCCTCCAACTCCCCACTTAGGGAGGAGAGGAACGTTCATCAATGACAGAGGCCGAGTCGCTCTGTTAAGCAACAGCCTCTGCCCGCTTCGCGCTCAGAAGGGGGCGCTCTGTCTCGTCCTCGTGGTATTCGGTCCCGTCAGTTTTACCTGACGTCCTGGCGACACTTACTATAGAAATGATCCCTAAGAGTAAGGTCTTAACATAATGTGAAGAAATAGGGATAATGTATCTATAAGTTATATCAAGCACGTGTGGATAAATTTAAATTTTGCTTTTTGTAGTTTTTTATTATAGTTTTTAATTTAAATATTATATAAATCAATAATCCTTTATAAAAGCATAAATAATTATATTAAGTGTGACCCAGATGTAATTCACAAGATGTTTATAGTGTTGAAATCAGTTGTAAAAAAAATGTTAAATTGTTGAGCGGATAACACGGTGTATTTATAGGGGACACAATTGAAAAATACTGTAGTTTACTAGTTGTCTTTCTTAAGTATTTAATACTTATTAACCGTTACGTCTGTAACATAGTTCGTGGAGAACGCAATAACATAAACGTCCGCTTCTGTTTCCTGATTACTGTATTTAATTTTAACATAACGTTTTCCAATTTTCGTAAAAATATTCTGAACAACAAGCTAAATGCGGCGGCCTATCGACCCCATGACAAACTCAATAACAAATTGTGTGACCGCAATGTCCGACTGTGTGCTTGTTACTGTCTCATTTACCGAAGTCAAAATGCAGATATAAACAATGAAACAGTCGAATGTAACGTGTGCAAATTCTGACGGACCGTGTGCAAAGTCACGTGTCTAACAATTGCAACGTAAATATGACGTATGCAACGGACACAGAACGAATACATACGGAATTGACCGATGTTTTGACGCTAATTGTGATACGTAAATAAAAAAGAACTCATCAAGTATGATAAAAACCCGGAGTTTTCGACACTTACCGGGGTATTGGCGTTTTATACCCGAGGCAATGAAGTAATGGTCTAGGCGTGACTGCCTTTTGAAGATTGTAAGTGGGTAATTGCGTCGATACAAATTTCGATTATTATATTTTTTCAATGATGCCCCAAATAATCGTAACGTTACACGTCAACTTGGATAATAAAGCACCATATAAGGCACAATATGGGATCGTGAGAACGCACTTTGCTTTGAAATTGACTTTGGTATTAGACGGGCATTGTTTTCACTGTTTACTGTAAGTGATAAAAAAATAAAGGTAGATTTTTGCGCAGTGGTACATAAACATTTTCAACATCCTCCTTTTTATGAATATCCCTACCCTCTTCACTATCGCCATCATCAGCCACAGAACATCCCCGGCATCAACAGCAACAGAGACGGAAACAACACCACACCATAATGTTAAGTGTTATCAGCATAAAAAACAACACCATACTACAATCAACGCCATTATGTCCATCGCCTTCGTCATCAAGAATGTATTGTCATAATTATCTTAACAATAATCATATTAGTATCATGTTATCGCCATTATCTGCATAACACAATAACATATATTTGCTACATGTTCAGCAAGTCTAAACGGGTCATGTATTTTGGACTAAGTTATCTTTTAAGCATCCATCGTGTGCTAAAAAGTGCACACACATTCTTGATCTTTGCGTTTAGACACGTTCTAATAAAACTCGAATGTGTTGGTTTTGATTCGATATAAAAACACAGTTATTTAATTTTTTATGAGTGGTGTCAAAACACTGCACACACATTCTTGACATTTGCGTTTAGACACGCTCTCAATAAACTCGAATATGTTGATTTTAATTCGATTAAAAAAACGCAATGACTACGTTTGTTACTCTAATTATGCAATTGCGAACGATTGCAATGCTTTCAGCGCATTTATTGTTTGCACAACGTAAAGTATTATACATGTCGTTATCGGCTTTGCCCTAAGAATAACTTTTGTACTATCGTCTACATGTCAGAAGCTAACCTGTCTGCTATAAAGTCACGCATGGTTTTGTGGCCTCAACAGCGGACAGGGCAGCTCTTGGCTAGACTATAATACAAACTGCCTTACTATATAGCTGTCGTTGAATACGCTCATCGTGCTCGAACAAAAAAACAGATATATGAAAGTATTATCTATAAAATCCCAAATAAAAGATCGGAACAGCAAGGCGGAGTCCGCAGCTCGTACAAGAAGGAGTGCATGCAATTCTCAAATCAATCGATGTTTTAAAACATACGCCATCTCGCTTAAGGAAGAAATGGGCGTTCGTCAACAACAGAGACTAATTCGTTTTGCTTGAATGGTGTTAAATCAGTGAACCAGGGTTCTAATTAACACATAAATTGTCGCTTAACTACTAATAACGCACACAAACACACCGAGTACAAAACTTTTACTCATATCGATGTTACGTAAACATAAAAATATTACTATCAATTTAGCTAACTACCGAAAAAGAATGAATTATTGTACAGTAATACATTTGAAATAGATTTTTATTTTTCAAACGAACGCCACTCAGAATGCGCCCCCTTCCTCCAACTCCCCACTTAGGGAGGAGAGGAACGTTCATCAATGACAGAGGCCGAGTCGCTCTGCTTAGCAACAGCCTCTGCCCGCTTCGCGCTCAGAAGGGGGCGCTCTGTCTCGTCCTCGTGGTATTCGGTCCCGTCAGTTTTACCTGACGTCCTGGCGACACTTACTATAGAAATGATCCCTAAGAGTAAGGTCTTAACCATTAAATAATGTTATAGTGATTATGTATCTATAAGTTATATCAAGCGCGTGTGGATAATTTTCCATTTCGGGCTTAAATTGAGAGTTTTGTTTCATAGCTTTTAATTCAAATATGACATGAAACAACAATCCTTTATTGAGACATAACTAATTCTATTTAGTTTATTGCATATGTATGTAGCACAATGTGTATAAAAGGTGGAACTCGTTTTAAAAATACAGATTACACTGTACAGCGGATAACGAAGTATGCCTATAAGGGAAACAATTTAAAAGTACTGGAGCTTACGAGTTGTCTTTCAAAAGTGTTGAATAAATAATAATCTTTATGTCGAATGTGCTAATACCGGTAATACATGATATTAGACAGAAAATGTGATTGTGATATTTACATCACACAAACATCGTCTTGAGAGTTGGTTAGAACAGCAAAATCTTACCAATGAAACTAGTGTTCATATAGAAAATTATAATTTTAGTTACTTGCGTTTATACAACGAGTTGTAAGAAGGTTCACATGGTGAGGCTTGTCGAGCAATTAATTTAAGAAATCATCATCATCATCATCATCATCATCATCATCATCATCATCATCATCATCATCAATCATCATCATTATTATCATCATCAAACCCGGTATGCTCGCTGGTCGGCTATTCTCGCGGCATATCGTTTATGGCCCCTGGCTTTTGTCTACAAACAAACCTGTACGACCTACTTGTTAAATCTGCATGAAATTATAAGCATCTCTCGCTGCCAATATCAATATATTCTTGGTAATTTAACGTCTTAAGAGGATTTTAAGCATAATTCGAAGCGCAAAACTACAAAAAAATCCGCATTGAAATGAAAGAGTTGACAGTGTGTTCGTGAAACTGTCATATTTATTTATGTTTGCGTATTAAATTCCAATTATTTTAAATGATATAAATTACATAAACTTTAACTTAATTGATTGTTTCTTTTGATGGTATTTGAGACATTCGTTTATTCATGTTTGATTTAATTTTAGTGCTATCGAGCCTATTTACCGCGGAAATACGAGACGTAATAATACATAAGAATGACTACGGAATACCGTTACTGCCATCGTGGTTATACATTAAAATCCAGATAGAGGGCGACAATTCGATAGGGCGATAGTACGATGGCAACAATACGATAATACGATGACGACAGTACGATAACGCGATAATACGATGGCGACAATTCCATAAAACGGTGACGACAGTACGTGCGACAATACGATGGCGACATTGCGATAGTACTATGGCGACAATGCGATAGTGAGAAAATACGATGACGACAGTGCGACATTACGAATGCGACAGTGCGATAGTACGATGGCGACAATGCGACAATACGATAACGACAGTACGATAACGCGATAGTACCATATGGCGACAATGCGATAACACGATGCCGACAGTGTGACAATACGATGGCGACAGTACGATAACGCGATAGTACGATGGCGACAATGGGATGATACGTTGGGGACAGTACGAAATGACTATCGCATTGTCGCCATTGTACTATCGCACTGTCGCCATCGTATTGTCCCACTGTCGCATTGTCGTCATCGTACTTTCGCGTTGTCGCATTGTCGCCATCATACTATCGCATTGTCGCCATCGTACTATCGCATTGTCGGCATCGTACTATCGCATTGTCGCCATCGTACTATCGCATTGTCGCCATCGTACTATCGCATTGTCGCCCTCTGGATTATAATGTGTAACCACGATGGCATTAACGGTATTCCGTAACGGACAGTGGTGTTAAATTGTTGATGTTGTTACTAAAGTATCGAGGGGTGAAAGCGAAACAGCTCTAAGTGCATTTTTCAAAATTTTACAGGAGAAGGTTAAAACTGTATCATATTAACAATAACAACAAAAAAGGCTTTATATTTTCAAGTTTGATAGAGAATGTTCTGTTCTAATCACATTTTAATAATCATTTTTGAATTTTCACAAACAAAAAAGTTAATTAAAAAAATGTCACTTAGACCCTTTTCGCACTGAAATTTCACATTTTTTGTACTTGGCGTTAAGAGCGAAACAATTCTACGTGATGTTTAACCTAACATAAATAATCAGTTTACAGAATTTATTTTTATATAAAATACTTTTTCTAAATTGAAAATAATAATATTGCTAAAATGGCACTTAGAACCATTTCGGACTGAAAAAAACACACTTTTTTCAACTTATTTGTTCAGAGCGAAAAATTTCTAAGCGACATTTAGTGACTTAAAAAGTATTAAAAATTCTCCCTTAATGGCATATATTTGAAATTGATTAATATTAAAAAAATTATAAAGGTATTTTTTAAATATATTTTGAAAAAATGTTACTTATAACCATTTTTAAACTAAACAGATAGCATAAATATATTGTTCTTATACTATTTAATAATGCTTAACAATTCTTTATGTCAATTGATGTTATTTTATTCTTAAAAAATACTTTTTGCAGTTGTTTTTTGTTTAAACATTGGAGATGTACAAAAGTATTCTTTTAAATGTCTCAAAAACAGAATGATTTTTTTTTAACTGAATTTACAAAAAAGAATTAATAATAATGATTTGTTGTTGTGAGTGTTTCCAGCAATCAGTAACAAGTTAGAAAAGGTGCATTTGAGAAACTTACTTGTTTTTCATTCTTAATTTAAGGTGTAGTTTTCAATTATTTATGCAACATTCTACATGTATCATTACTTGTGAAATTAATTTATGCTTTGGCAGATATTTGGCGTAATTTGTAGGCTTAAGCCATGTCATTATACAACAAAATTTATACCAAAGTAATTAACAATTGAATATATTTAATGATTTAACATCATAAATATTAGTTTAGTACATTCTTACTTTTACTTAAAGTGAATGTGGTATGTCTTGACCTTTTTATACAAAGTACACGCTCAAAAGTCAAGCACTAAACAACAACATCCACCATCAGACTTTTTCCACTGAGCACTAGTATAAGTATGGTGGTGTATGTCGGATGAACCTTAAAACACATAGTTAATTGAGAAGGGGCTTTTCCACTGGGATAACGGATCTGTTATTAGGCAATTATTACAAGATTTTCAAATTTTCATAATTGGTATACATTTACATCATTCAGCTGTTTTATTTCTTCTCTGCAGAATTGTTACAAATTGAAACCCTCTGATGGACAACCATTGGCACAGATATTACATCACTCCTGAATGGTTACTTACTGTGAAACATCCACTGGTACAGGTACAAAGCAAATCACATCATCCCTGAATGGTAACTTACTGTTTAACATCCACTGCCACATATACCAAGCAAATCACATTGCTCATGAATGGTTACTTACTGTTAAACAACCACTGGCACAGGTACAAAGCAAATCACATCATCCCTGATCGGTAACTTACTGTTTAACATCCACTACCACATATACCAAGCAAATCACATTGCTCATGAAAGGTTACTTACTGTTAAACAACCACTGGTACAGGTACAAAGCAAATCACATCATCCCTCAATGGTAACTTACTGTTTAACATCCACTGCCACATATACCAAGCAAATCACATTGCTCATGAATGGTTACTTACTGTTAAACAACCACTGGCACAGGTACCAAGCAAATCACATCATCCCTGAATGGTAACTTACTGTAAAACAACCACTGGTACAGGTACCAAGCAAATCACATTGCTCATGAATGGTTACTAACTGATTAACATTAACTGGCACAGATACCATGCAAATCACATCACTCCCGAATGGTTATTTATTGTTTAACATCCACTTGCACAAATACTATGCAAATCACATCACTACTTAATGGAAACTAACTAATTATCAATCGCCGACGCAGATACCAAGCAAATCACATCACTCCAGAATGGACATTAACTGATTAACATCCACTGGCACAGAGACTAAGCAAATCAAACCACAACAGAGTTGAAACTCACTTATTAAGAACCACTGACACAGATTCCAACCAAATCACATCACTCTTGAAAGAAAGCTAACTGATCTACATCCATAAGCACACTTACAAACCAAATCACATCACACCAGAAAGGTTGCCCACTGATTAACGGTTTATTTCTGAGTTTCATACAAACTCAGAAAAGTAATTAGTTGACCAACTAATTCACATCTCACCTCAGAAACCAATTAGTGTTGGTTAATTAATACAGACTGTACCACAATATCAACCAAATTGATGTCGTGTTTTTTTAATATCTATTTATCCTAAATGTCATATTTAACTTTCTATGATAGTGTATACAACAAACTAGGTGTATTAGGTAATTACGAGAGGAGAATACAAAGATTTAAGGTATCAGCAATTTAACAATTTAAATACACAACTTTACTTTTAAATTATGATCACCTTAATTCTTTTATTGTTTTAGTTTTCTAAAACATCATAGCAAGATATTTTACATTGATAAATTAGGTAGAGCTAAAAAAAGGCTCACATCTCTCTGAAATTCATTTCAAAAACTAAACTAGCTTTTCTGCAATTACGTAACTTTCCATTTTTTCAATAAGCTTTATAGTTAAAAAAATAGGTAGCAGGCTCTTTCGGCCCCAAGCTCTTTCGGCCCAGACCGAAATTTCAGGCTTTTTCGGCCCCAAGCTTTTTCGGCCCCAAATCGACCAGGCTTATTCGGCCCTACATTTTATTACACGGTGTCACCTATTTGAAGCGGGTGTATGATTGAATTATGGTGTGTATAGTAAATGTTTATTTATGCGTATGGATAATTTGAGACATTTGAAAATCGTTTTTAAATGTATGCACGCTTAAAATCATTTATGATCTAAAGGGGTCCCGCTTTTTGATGATCTAAGACGGGTCCCGTTTTATATTACAACAGAATCTCCACGGAAGACGCGTACAAAGTTAAACAATTGTCGTTTCACGTAAGCACAAATTAGCAGCAACCAATTATGTATTTATTTTAACATTTATAGTAGATAATATAGATAATACACTATTTTTAGAGTCATATTTTGTCACAATATATTTAGTTACCGTTTATGGACGTGTTCGTTCAAATGTTAATACATGTAATGTGACAAACTTTAATCGTCGACTGAAATTTTAGAATTCCTTTCTTTTCAAAAGTATATGACTAATATACAAATAAAGTCACATATTCATTTTGTTATTCGATTGGTAATTTATTTCTTAATAAATTATATTGGATAATGAAATTGATACTCGCCTTTATTTTTTGTTTTTAAACTGTACCGTCATATAAATTTTTTAATTAATTATTAATTTTATTGTCATGGTTATCATTTGCATTTTTTTTAAATTTATTTTATTGTCAGTTCATTGTCAGTTCAAAGTTTACTAATTTATCAACTTAAATCTACATTTTGTGTTACCTTTTAACCCGAATACACACCACACATGTATTTAACATCCTGATAAAAATCATAAAACCGGGCATAGGTGCGAGTGTGCTAGACAATGGCTTCATTCGATAATGATTGACGGGGTCGGAGTAATTAAAGAAAACAACATCTGTTTAATGCATTAACGATGTGTGATCATCGTCAAGTTAGTTATTAATCAATTAGGTTATGTTGTAAATTCATGACGAATTTTGCAAACACTTTGTAGGCATATCCGCGACAGAATATTTTAGTGCAAAGAGGGGGGTGGGGATATTGTTCTTACCTTCATCTGCAATGACTGCCGCAACCGTCCTACAACGCCTGACATTCAGTCTGTCTGTATATTGTATGTTCACTAAATATTGTTTGTAAGTACCTTAAAATGTACGTAATTTTATTTTATTGTGTTACTAAAGCGAGTTACAAATTATATTGCATTGTCTTATTAGTGTTTTGTTTTTAAGGGTGGCACCGTCGGTTGAGTTTGAAGGCAGCCGACCACAAGTGCTCCTTCTATGTCTTGGTACCTCTGCTGCGGCGCGAGGCCGAGTACCTGCCAGTGCAGGCCCAGCTGGTGCGAGAGGGAACCGGGCGGGTCCGACGCAACGTCTATGTAAATCTTGACGAGCAGCTTGGCCAGCTATGGGAAGAATACGAACTGACCACCGAGGATTTCCTCACCAAGATCGGGGAGACGTATGCCTTCTGAATCGTCGCCTCTTGATGATGATGATGATGATGATGATGATGATAATGCTGGGATATATAAACATATCACCACATGATAATGATTATCACGTTACGTTGTAATTTAAATGCTGATGTTTCTTATGCTGATTATTATGCTGATGATAATTTTGATGATCATTATTATTATGCTGATGATTGTGACTCTGATGATGAATGATGATGATTAATATTTATATGATGATTATTATGGTGATCTAATTGCATTATTGATAAAATAAACAACTTGTGTGCAGTAAATTATGTAGTATGTAATTAGGTTAAATTAATGTATTGTGTTGTTTAGACGTATGTATTCCTTATTGTTATAACTTTAAAATTATCCAAATAAATGTAATATAAATTATTTTATAGTTTGTTTTATTTTCAAAGCCGTCTCATATTCTTGTACCTATTCTTCTCATTTCGACGACGATATACCTGAAGCAAAAGACAAAGAGAATCTTTTTTTCAAATGCATTAATCCTCAATAAAGATAATATATTACTGTAATAAACAATATTCCATAGTTTTAAAGAGTTTCGACCAACATATTTGCAACGATTAATTCAAATTAAAAATGGGGCCGAAAAAGCCTGGTACCTGGGCCGAAAGAGCCTGAAATTGGGGCCGAAAGAGCCTGAAAAAACCGGGGCCGAAAGAGCTTGGGGCCGAAAGAGCCGACAACCTAAAAAATATACATGTATAAAGAAAACGGAATTCAAATTGTGATTTAATGCTTATTACATTGCTAAAAAGTTATTTATTAATGTTATACATGAAAAAAATCATTTAAGAAAATGTGTAAATACCCAAATTCAGTACGAAAAAGGTCTAAGTGAATCTAAGTGAATAATATTACACAATATTACACAATGTATCAATATGTTTTCTTAGTTTTTATCAGTTACAAAATATTATCTGTTCTGGGGGTTCTCAAAATACTTTTTTTTATTTTATTTTTTGTAAATATATTCCTCAATTATTGCTAAAAGTTTCATTTAGAATTTTTCTTAGCATCAACAACCTTAATGCGAAAGAGCTCTTAGTAGCACTTCACTGCACATAGAACCTTTTCGCACTAAAAATAAATTTTATTTCACTTAGAGCTTTAGGACAAATTTCAATTTTACTTTTTATTTGATTGCCTGGAACTAAGATATTGTATTTATAGTTAAAATTTATTGATTTTCGTTATTAAAAAAGTATTTCTCAAACGAAGTCAAGTCAAATATGACTGTGTATTCAATCATTTATCCGATATATAAATACGGTGGTGTTGCAGGCTAAAATTTACTGAATCTAACATTAAAGATTAACCATAAAAGGCATAAATGCCCACACACGCACGCACAAACCTTCTGCGCCCAAACACATCTGCACACGCTAGTTGTTTTACTCAAAGATCTATAAACATAAAAATAGTCTTGTCATCGGATCAACTCTTAACAGCACAAGCGAAAATATTATTAAACCTGGTGCGAAGTGAATTCGGGTCCGTTCGCCCTAATTTCTGTTCGCCCTAAATCCTGTTCGCCCTAAGTCCTGTTCGCCCTGGGTCCGTTCGCCCTAAATTTTATTATCAAAGCAGGGAAGCAATAAATATAACGAAATTTGTTATCTTATTAACATTTTAAAATATAAATGACACCTTAAGCTACAAACTTGCCTACATGTGTGAAAAATCAAGACGGCGCTCTTTAACGCGTAAGCGTGTTTGTAACAAAGCCGTCAAAGGCCAGTAATTTTCTCATATTGTTTATTATATTAATTAATGAAAACCTTATGTTACACCTTAACATTAATCAATACATATGTACATGAAACAAATACAGTGAACAGAACAACAATACAGAATAAAGTATAATACAATGAACACATTATGCAACACATTTACATTAATCAAACCATACATATAAATCTTACAAATATGTACATGAAACAAATACAGTGTACAATTAACACAACACACTATGTAACAGCTTAACACATGTCTTATATTTTCATTCACTCAGATGGTCCATACAAGTGTGAAACAGTCTTCAAAAAGGTGGAAGTGGACACTTCACCATTCGAATACTTTGTCCAGTATTCTTCCAGGCGTGCGTTGACGGTTGATGAACGCTGCTCACGATCCAGATTGGAAGACTGCACGCTGATGTCCACCAACTCGGCTTCCTTGCGCAGGGCTGGTACCAGCACATAGAAGGGCACTGCGCCATGATGTGCCTGGCTGTTGAGTAGATGATGCCAGCCTGAAATCAATGCAAACATGATTTAAGATTTGCGTGTGTTATTTAACAAATTCAATAGCAAATTGAAAATAATTGTATAATAAAACAAAAAAAATCAATTGTATATTGCAATTACCTTCTACATCATTATTTGTTCTAATCGAACGCCTGAAGACGCTCCAATCTTCCACCCGAAAGATGGCGTTGTTTATCCATTGACGATTGACGTAGTCCACTAGCTGCGTCAGTTGGACGGAGTTTGCACGGGCCTGAAGATGGTGGAACGTCTCAGTTATGTTTCCGGCAGGCAGGAACGGCAACGCCATCAACTGCCGAACATACTGGTGGATGGCCTGGTTGTTTCGGTAGGCGGTGGCTAGGCCTAACTCCTGTACTTTCCGCCACACAGACTGCACCCAGTGGAAGACACATCCTTTTATGCTTACTAAAGAAAATCTATATGGATTTGCGGACATAAATACAAAGAAGGAATCTGCGGACGATATATACAAATTTCATGAAATAACAATGACATCGACAAATTTCACTGACAACACGGCTTTAATTGCTTAAAATATAGTCCGTAATACAATTGTTGCGTTATAACTCGTATACAGATAACTCTATTGATAGTTCTGTGTTCTTTATTCAGTTCTTTACAAAATGTTTCAAAGTCCAATACATCCAAGTCCAAAAGTTAATCAACAAGATATTACAAAATCCGTTCAAATCCATCCGTATGAAATTCTAATTAAATAATGTATTGAATTAATACATCAAGCAAAGATACTCTTACTCTAACGTACATTTAGTCGTGATAATATGCCAATTGCGGAAGAGAAACCTATCACCGAAGACGTAATTTATCAAATATATCGGTCATTTTGGTTTGCTTATACAATAAATGGTCTTTTTAATTGAAAAGGCGGACGAAATCGACTAAGGTTATAATATAAATTGACATTTTATCTCTCCATTTTTTACATAATTAACGAAATTGGCCTTTAAGTTGCGCTGCTTACCATTTTAATATTTATATAATTAAATAATAATAATCTTATACCTTAATGTATTTATTATAATTGAACATTTTCTTTGAGGCCAATTTCTACACAATTTAAAATAAACCGCTCTGTTTCATTTACATAATTTATGTTTATTTACTTAATCATACGCTAATAATCATATTAAAGATAATTAAAAAAAAATAAATAACAGTTCTGTTTTATAAACATGATTTATGCATGCATCAATATTTAGTATAATCTTTAGGATAATAGTTTCAACTTAATAATCATATTCTACATAACTAATTTCTATATGATTTAGTAATTGTTCTCAATGTTAACTATATCAGGTTAATACGACACTCAATCAATCAATTAACACAGACCGTTATCTCTTTAATCTCTTAATTAATCGACAACGATCAATAAAAGCCAGTTGCTACTTCACACAGCGCAATACACGCGAGAATTATTGGAAGTTGATCAGTTTAGTAAATTGAATATTGATGATGTTTTTATTGAGATTTAATGATATTTATATGAATTTTAAATTCATTTGCCTATGCAGGGATCGACAAGATTACAAGAAATTAGATAATCCGACAGACGGTGGTTATATATTGCTGAATGAAAGAACCATAAACAACGCAAGAAGTTACATTCAAAATCTCTTTGATGCACTTTATATTGTGTACATTATAATTTAGAGTTTACATACTCACAAGTTCCAAATAGTTTATTATAAATGATTATAGCTAGTAATAATGATAAAATAATAAAAACTGAATAGTTATATTTTATTGAGATGTTTTTATTATATACAATTGACAAATTAAATTAAACTAACCAGTTCCACAAAGCCGATGCTGCCAACGTTCACAAACGTCGCATGTAACCGCATGTTGTCTAGGTCGTACCGCCAAATTGCACGAAATGCACAACATATTATCCATTTTTGAAATAATAGAACCAGACATTTGAGCTCCATTTTATATACTGGGATAATTCACAGTTAGGTTATTCCGAACATATCAAACAAAAAAGTATTACCAAAATATAAAAGACGGCGCTCTTTAATTTGTAAGCGTATTTGTAACAAAGGCCAGTAATATTCCCTAATTGCTTAATATATTAATTAATGATGAATGTGTGTCACATGTGTGAAAAATCAAGACGGCGCTCTTTAACTCTTAAGCGTGTTTGTAACAAAGGCCAGTAATTTTCACTAATTGCTTACTATATTAATTAATGAAAACTTAAGGTTCAAACAAGCTTATATGTGTGAACAATCAACTGTTCATACCCCGATATGCAAATGATAATATAGGGCGAACGAACTCAGGGCGAACGGACCCAGGGCGAAAGTGTAACTAGGGCGAACGGACCCGACGAAGAAAGCGACTTCATTTGAGTACGAAAAATAGCACGAGGGTTTGTTTACTAACACGGAATAAAATGGGGTTCAATAAAAAGAAACGATTGCCAAGAAAGAATCGAAAGACAAAATCGATTCTGGTGTTCGATGAAAGTGCTAGAAAGTAAGTACATTTTAAATAATCACAAATGCGATAACTGCTTTGGTTTTGTTGCACGTACCTATATAGTGACTATATATCTGGATGTTTATTCGGATATAAAGTATCCGGATCAATATTACTTCCGACTTATAAATTTGCTGGTTTTGCAATTTTTGCATTTGTCAAACATCACTTGGACATGTATTAGATGCTCAAGACGTGCTTTAACATGCTTAAGTTCAATACACTTATGTAAAACAAAATTACACAAACGGTAAATCTGTGACTAATCGATCTTAAAAATGCTCCTTTTCAATCATTCTTCTTACGGGTAGTGTTACTATGTACATGCCTAAGGGGACACGCATGCAAAACGGCTAAAAACCAAGTTAAAAACAAGATGCTCCAGAGTTAAAGCATTAGCATGTCCATCCTGGTCTTTGAGACGTTGAGGGATGGTGCCATGATCGTCGCTTCTGGTAGGCTGTTTCAGTAGTCCATATAAACGGACTGCCAGAGCCTTTGATAATTTTTGCTATGGCGGCTCTGGCAGTCCATATGCACCCCTTCATAAACATGGGTGCAGTCAGAGCAGAGAATCCGTGCGCTTCACTCAACAGACGTCGTTCGAGACAAATTGAGGAAAATAATTAATAAAATTCATAAACATGTTAAATTTACCTGAATGGCAACCTACGGATGTTATCCTTTGCATGTACCCTATAAAAACACGACGATGTTTCAACACACTTTCCTCACTGACATGTTTTATGTTTAAATTTGAAACAGTGTATTCTGTATCAAATAACACATCGTTATCGACGTTGTAGGCTCCTACACATAACCCGACGTGCAAAATATTGGTGTACTGCGACCAACCAATATTGGGTCAATTTTCCAATATGGCGGATACAGCGTACAAAAGCAAAACTAAGTCAATAAAAAGCAATTATTTATTGTTTTAATGGTACCATTGGTATGAGTTTGTGGTTTAGACAGGTAAACGTTGATAAGATCTTGCAGTTTCAGTGTTCCTTAACCATTGCAATGTTGATTAAATTTTGCACCCATGGGCAAGAGCTGGCGCATTGCAACTATCAGCTAACCATTGGGTTATAAAGCTGAGAGTTGAATTTTTGCAACTAGCTGTTCCAGATGCGAATGCCATATGGAAAGAAGGAGTATTTGTAAGCATTGACGCTGGCAAATGGGTACAAGGAACCTATTTCGCGAAGCCTCTTGTATGGACACCAGCTGGTATTAGGATGTGCTGGGATTGGATGTCTATTAGATTGTTTACTATCCTGAACATCATGATGGCTTTGGAGTGCTGGCAACGGGCTTCAAGTGTGACCCAGTCAAGCCGTTTCATCACTGCTGACATGGCTGTGACACTGCGGGTTTGTTTGAAGTCGCCTGTGCAAAATCAAGCGGCTCTTCTTTGCACTTTCTCAAGCTTGCCGATGTTGGTCCTAGTGCGCAGGTCCCATGCTGATGCTGCATACTCCAGCTGAGGTCCAATCAAGGACTTGTAGCATGTGGCTTTGATATCTTGTGGGCATGTGCTCAGGTTTCTTCTTAAAATTGCAGTGGTGTTATTAGTAGGGATGGGACCGAATATCCGAATATTAAAAAATCAGTCAAATATCCGAATCCAAAATTCATATTGGAATATTCTATTTTTATGCAAAGAAACTTCCAAAAAAGTTATAAGTACATGTACAAAGTCGCAGTTTTGGTTTCCATTATAAGTTATTGCTTTGATAACAGCTTCCATCAATAAACGAGATGATAATTGGCAGACGGGATGGTATAAGGAGAGGAACCAATCGTCAATTTACTATTAATTCATAGTTATGCAATATGTACAAACTATTTTCTGAAAATCAGTCAAAAATGAAAGTAAATTTATGTAAAGCATTTACGTTTATTGATAAACATTAAACAATTTGTGTTTTGACAGGTTTTTAAACCTCAAACAGCGGTCAATTGTGTAAACAGTGGTTAACATTAACTTTAGTAACTTGATTAACGCAGTTATTTACATGGTTATGTTAATGCAAGATAATTGTATTTGTATAAACAATGGTTACTTCGTTGTAACCTAACCATTGAAATTTGTTAACTTACCACAGTAAAATTACCAACAATGCAACCCTGAAAACGACGTTGTTTTCGCGCAATTTGTCGGACGAACATTGTTCAATATGGTCTGTGACTCTGTCACAAAAGAAATAAGCAAAAAAATGGGCTTAACCCTTTAGTGACTGAGAGGTGGACGTTTTTAAGAACTTAATGAAAGAAAATCTTCATAAACTCAAAATTAACCAAATCGGCCACTCATTACCTAATAAGTAATGGACACCCTGCTCGTTGTAGTAAGAAACTTGGTACAAGACATTATTTAAAGCCCCATTAACACTCAAAATAAACGAATATTTCGTTAAATATTTTGTAAAATAAAGTTAACACATACAAAATCATTGTTCCTTAAAGCAATAGCCAAAATGTGAACGCTAGATGTTGAAATTATGGCTATTATATACGGAACACTGATTTTGTATGGGTTATCTTTATTTTACGAAATGATTAACGAAATATTCGTTGATTTTGATTGTTAATGGGGCTTTTAAAGGATCTGTCTGGTTAAGATGTTTACGCTTTGAATCGCAAAACTCATTAATTTATCGGGATGATATAACTATTGTGGTTAGACTACATTAGCGACACGGTAATTCACATGGACCGAAGTAGGGTGCAATGAAGCAATACAACAAAACGAACACATAATTTTTAAAATATGTTGTCACAAGAGTTATTATCGAAACCAGGGTGAATACAGTTTCATGCTTTTGTACATAATTTCATCAAACCTATGATCGAATCCCGGCTGAATAAAGTTTGAAGCAATAAAAGTGTGCGTTTTGCAACACTGCGTTTTGCAAGATAGAAGTAATTTGAAATATGAAATGAGTAAAATAGACATAAAATAATTATTTGGAACGAAATCACTTGCATTGAGTATCAAATTAACTGAAGTTTGTATTTAAATAGCTAATATGTATTTAATGTTCATGTCATTAAGCATTCAATATTGGGGACTTAAAATGATAACTTCATTCGTCTCAAGTAACCGAATTAATATACGTAACATCACTAAAATTATGTTTCAATTAAGCTGTATTTAATTTAATTCTTACATAGTTGATAAGTATACTATCAACGGTTTTGTTGTAAGGCCCATTTACTCACAACACAGGACTGAGTTACATGTAGTTCATATGGATCTTTACAATCTTAACAAAGCTATTAATATAACTTCTTTGCATAGACTCACCATTTAAACAATAAGTGTAATTTAATGCCAAATTTATTATTTTCTGTAAAATGTACACACACAAATGAAAAAATGGCAAGTACAGACTTTCCAAGTTTCAAACTTTGTTAAACAGTACTGCTTAAACAACTTTGAAACAGTAGTGTTAAACTATCCTCCAACTGGCATGGTATGGGCACCTTTTTCAGTTTAAAATGTATTTGTTATTGGAAGGGATACATACATATTGGGGTATGCAGAGATTTAATGTTAATACAATTCTTTTCAGAGAGTATTTAACAGGCTTCAAGAAAAGAAAAGATGTCCGGAGAAAGAAGGCTCAAGAGCAGGTGGAGAAAATGATAAAAGAAGACAGAAAATTGCTCAAACAAAAGGTTTGTAACATGTGCAGTGAAAATTGCTCAAACAAAAGGTGTGTAACATGTACAGTGCAAGCCTCGCTGTTGCTTATTCATGCAGATCATGCAGGGGTTTTCCTAGCCATTTTTAGAACAGGAGTCTGGTCAAATTTAAAAAAAAAAAATGGATAGGGAATTTTTTTATCGAAAAAATGGACCAAATAGTTTTTTAAATCAACAAAGATTGACACATAAAGACTTTTTTTCGCCATTTAGGGAAAAAGTGCAATGCACAAATTGAGATATTATAATCATTAGACACTTCTTTCTAAAAACAATAATTATTTGAAAAAAAATACAATTATGGTTTGGGATTGGGTCTGTTTGCTTTGGGATCAGGTCCGTTTTATGACCATTTTTTAAATGGGGTGATATAACGATAGGTGTGTAACCTGTTTTCAATTTATTATACCTGTTGGTCCCAACTGTCAAAGAAATAATGAAATATAATTGCAATAATTTTTACTGGGAATGAATATGTTTTACCACGTTTGATACAATCATGAGCATTTGGGCTTAATAGTTGTAATATATGTTGTTTTTTAATGCTTTTTGTGTCTAAAACTTTACATCTCTATTTATGTATTTGTTATTTTAATCTGATTCTACTTTCTTCTTTTTGAGGGCTGAACGGAAAACTGTCTAATCTCCTTCTTTATTTAATATGAGTTACAACAGCCTTCCATTCACCCCTCGTTTTATGGTAATTTTTGTGTAATGGAAGTCTCTTCTAAATGAAAATCTAGTGTAAGCGAAGAAAGGTGTAGTTCCTGATGGGATTGTGTGGATTTCACAGGCTGATCTGTGACCACGCTTTAAAGGGATCTTTTCACGTTTTGGTAAATTGACAAAATTGAAAAAAGTTGTTTCAGATTCGCAAATTTTCGTTTTAGTTAGGATATTTGTGAGGAAACAGTCATACTGAACATTTACCATGGTCTAATATAGCCATTGTATGCATCTTTTGACGATTTAAAAACCTGAAAATTATAAAGCATTGCAACGCGAAACGATTGAATAATTTGGAGAGTTCTGTTGTTGTCGTTTAATTTTGTGAAACTACGAAGAATGCTTATATAAAGTATAAAATACGTCTCTCATACATGCTTGGCAGGATGGCCAAGCGGTCTTATTGGTTTTTACTCCAAGACTTCGGGGGTCACTGGTTCGAGCCCTGATGCGGGCTACTTTTTTTTCCTTTTTTAATTTTATTCTTCATTTTTACTGGAGCTTTTTAGATCCAATGTTTACATTTATCAATACATATAAAGCATTTAATGACAAACTTCAAAACATGCCAAAATCTGTGAAAAGGCCCCTTTAAGCACAATCCCAAAGCCTGGTATTCCCTGAATAAGTCTCACTTGATCAATGGTAGTGATACTGATGATATGGACAATACTCTTCACTTCAGATTTTTTAATTAATGTTACTTTGACATTGGCGTGCTTAAAGCACGACACAGTTGTCACGTTAAAACCAACTGTTTGAAGTATTGCTAAACTGTTATCACCAAGAATTTGAAAATATCTTAATGCATCAGAATACTGTTGCATAATTTGAGTTTTTATTCATCTTAGTAAATAAATAACAAATCCATACAGAATGAAAAAAGGAAGAATACCTAGCTTGTAACGGTGATTTTGTGTTAAATGCAGTTACTCACTTAAACTGACATGAAGAACTTTCTTTCATTGTAAACAGACTAAGGAGTTTGAGCAAGTGAAGACCAGGTATCAACAGCCGGCGATAGATCTCGAGGAGCTTGTGGACAAACATGTAACAGAGCTACCTGAGCACACAGTGACGGTCACTGACATATCGGAAATAGACTTGGCTGGACATGCAGGAACACGGCTGGGGCAAAACAAGGTTGGACTTGAAAAATTGGTAATGTGGCAATAAAATCCATGATTGGCCTTTGTGGCATTGTCATGGGGCAAATCAAGGTTGACCTTTGTGGAGTCGTCATGAGGCAAATCAAGGTTGGGCTTTATGGAGTTGTCATGTGGCAAATCAAGGTTGGCCTTTGTTGAGTTGAAATGGGGCAAATCAAGGCTGAGCTTTGTTGAGTTGTAATAGCGCAAATCAATTTTGGCTTTTGTGGAGTTTTCATGGGGCAAATCAAGGTAGGCCTTTGTTGAGTTGCAATGGGGAAAATCATGGTTGGCCTTTATGAAGTTGTCATAATGCAAATCAAGGCTGGCCTCTGTCATGGGACAAATCAAGGTTGGCCTTTGTTGAGTTGCCATGGGGCAAATCAAGGTTGGCCTTTGTGGAGTTGTTATGGGACAAATCAAGGTTGGCCTTTATGAAGTTGTCATAATGCAAATCAAGGTTGGCCTTTATGGAGTTGTCATGGGGCAAATCAAGGTTGGGCTTTGTGGAGTTGCCATGGGGCAAATCAAGGTTGGCCTTTGTAGAGTTGCCATGGGGCAAATCAATGTTGGCCTTTGTGGAGTTGTTATGGGGCAAATCATGGTTGGCCTTTATGAAGTTGTCATAATGCAAATCAAGGTTGGCCTCTGTCCTGGGACAAAACAAGGTTGGCCTTTGTGGAGTTGCCATGGGGCAAATCAAGGTTGGCCTTTGTGGAGTTGTCATGGGGCAAAACAAGGTTGGCCTTTGTGGAGTTGTTATGGGGCAAATCAAGGTTGGCCTTTGTTGAGTTGTTATGGGGCAAATCAAGGTTGGCCTTTGTGGAGTTGTTATGGGGCAAATCAAGGTTGGCCTTTGTTGAGTTGTTATGGGGCAAATCAATGTTGGCCTTTGTTGAGTTGTTATGGGGCAAATCAAGGCTGGCCTTTGTCGAGTTGCCATGGGGCAAATCAAGGTTGGCCTTTGTGAAGTTGCCATGGGGCGAAACAAGATTGGTCTTTGTGGAGTTGCCATGGGGCAAATCAAGGTTGGGCTTTATGGAGTTGTTATGGGGCAAATCATGGTTGGCCTTTGTGTAGTTGTCATGGGGCAAATCAAGGTTGGCCTTTGTCAAGTTGCCATGGGGCAAATCAAGGTTGTCCTTTGTGGAGTTGCCATGGGGCGAAGCAAGATTGGTTTTTGTGGAGTTGCCATGGGGCAAATCAAGGTTGGGCTTTATGGAGTTGTTATGGGACAAATCAAGGTTGGCCTTTGTGAAGTTGCCATGGGGCGAAGCAAGATTGGTCTTTGTGGAGTTGCCATAGGGCAAATCAAGGTTGGGCTTTATGGAGTTGTTATGGGGCAAATCAAGGTTGAGTTTTATGGAGTTGTCATGGGGCAAATCAAGGTTGGCCTTTGTGGTGTTGCCATGGGGCAAATCAAGGTTGGCCTTTGTGGGGTGGTCATGGGAGAAAAAAGGGTTGTGGAGTATAAAACAAGGTTAGCCTTGTGGCATTGTAATGGGGTAAGACAAGGTTGGCCTTGAGTTAGATAATACATGCATGTATTTTAAGCAATAATATATTCGACAAAGTACATGTATTATGAAAAGCAGGAATTGTATATTATCGCCATAAACATTATTGGTTAATACATAGTCCATCTTGTAGGTTTTTTTCTTGCATCTCCATAATTTAATTGGCAGTTGAAAATGTTCCCATCTATTAAATTTGTATGAACATAATAATGGGTGGATCATAATTTACAAATATTTCATGTTCTCCTTTTACAGTTTGCCCCCTTGAGTACAGAGGATGATGAGGTTGATGAGGATGATGTAGATGATGACAGTGAAGGAGAAAAGGCAGTGCCTGGAATCTCAGTACATAAACATGATAAAGCAATCAAGTAAAGGATTTTTATCAATAATGACTAATAATATGTTATTGTTTTGCCTCACTGTGCTGTTATGATAGTTTTGTTAAACAGCTTTTCAGAATTGTGTACCTTATTGGGTCCCAAGCATGAACTAAAAAGCCATCGTGCAGCGATTTTGTTTGCCCAATTTTGAAAAGTACCTGTATTAGCCCGATTGGGAAAATTGTGCACGAAAAACCCTGAAATTTGGAAAATTTGCGTTGTGAAGTCTTCATATTGGGGAAATTAGTGTATTTGATTTTTGCTCACAAATACTTTAAAATTAATAACTAAATGTTGTCAAGTTGTCAATATTATATTTACTTAGGTTCAAGCCATAGAGCTGCATAGGGAAACTAACAAAATGTCAGGGCTCGACATGAACACAACCAAATTGTTAGTCCGGACAAGTAAATAAAGAATTTGCTTGTCCGACGGGACAAGCGGTCGTTATAATTTAATTACTTAGAAAAAATGACTTTAAATCCTTTATTTCTGTGGAGTTACCACAAAACTTGTTCGATTATATTTTGTTTACGTTTAAACGTTTTAACGACAAAGCGCGAGATATTCCGAGTGTTCCATGTGATACTACATCGTATTTTTCACAAGCGAAGCAACCCTTAACATTTTTCTTTGCCAAGATAACAAGAATCCCTTGTAAAGAATATGCATTTTACGACACCGATACACACCGATCTTACAGACAATTAACGTAGTAACGTCATCGTTATGTATAGAATGATTTTAGGATATCATTCCCATTTGTGGTTTGTTTTTGTTAATACAATGTCGTCTGCTTAAAAATGTCTAATCTGCTTTCCTTTGGTTTTACGTATCCAAAATCACAAGAAACTTAAAAAAATACCTTCAGGTAGCCAAGAAACAAAATGTAATTATGAATTTTTTTTTTTTTTTAAATTGCCTACAATTATGTTAACATGTATTTTGAACGATTTAAGTCTTTATGATTTGAGAATTTTGTATAATTTCATTATTTTGCAAAGTACTTAGCAGGATAAGATATAATAGTCAGGACAAGTTGTTTTTTTGGTCAGGACAAGTGAAATTTTGGTCTACTTGACAGACCGGACAAGTGGCTTCAAAAGTAAATGTCGAGCCCTGCAAAATGTTAAACTTTAAAAAAATTTTTTTTTTTTTTTAGAAACCTTCAATTAGGATTTTTTTTACAGAAATTGGGAAATTTTAGTTTTTTCCTCATTGGGAAAGTGCCTTTTTCCGGTACTTTACAAAGAAGGAAAAAATCGCTGCCGTAAGGGTAGTGGGTATGGCGTCTGCCAAGCAACTGTGAGGTCAAGAGTATGATTCCCACTGTGGAAGCATTCTTAAGATCTCCGCAAAAGATACCAAGTACTGGTTCTACCCAGGCTATGGACTCAATGACCTTGGATGTAATCAGGCTAAAACTAATAGGTGTAAGTTTAATCCATGAATGAGTTTTTAAGGGTCATGGCCACAGACTTTTTATAGGTGCAATATCAGAATTGTCTGTATTGCAACTTGGAGATTCTTTTCTTCATTGGCTTGTAATGTTTATATGTTCTCTGTTTACCCATCAGTTGCCTTCAGCCTTTTCATTTTTCTTGTGTGAGATTTGTAGGTAAAACAAGTGCTAAGCCTTTACATTTTATGAAGACTACTTATAAAAGGAAATATGTGATAACATTCAAGTGCTTTAGTATTCTTTGAAAGCATAACAGTTATGATGTTAGATTATGTATTTTGTTTACTCAGCTATGTTGTAATTTGTTAGTGAAAATAATTTGAATTTGTTGGTTTCAGGACTATAAAGAACAAGATCTTTAAAACATCCAAACATCTGAAGAAGAAAAAGTCCAAGCAAGGCAAAACTAAAAGACTTTTGTCAAAGAAGGCTAAGCATAGAAAGAAACTGTCAGCAAATTAGCAATTTTGAGTGAACTTTTTGAATGGATGTTGGTAAGCGCAGTTGTTAGTACATGCGCTTCTCACGTAGGCAACCTTAGGTTTGATCTTTCCCAGAAATGTGAGCTTAGTTGTAGGTCACCATACCGGACAGGTAGGGTTACCTCTGGGTACTCACCCCACAACACAAGACCAACAGTTGAACACCTTTCTGTAACAACTACAAAGCTGGAATTGCAGCTATTGTTAGTCCCAACCTTCTTGAGTCAGGAAAATAATTCAGTAGGAGTGCTGGGACACACTGAGTGTCCCCACACGGTGTAGCCTAAGGCGTGGAAGGACCTCATAAACCTTGAAATACATACACTCAGTTTCTGAATGAATGCAGAGACTAATTTGGAGCCGGGTTCTGAGAAAACGGGCAGAATGCATGTGCGTAAAGGGTCGTCCCAGATTAGCCTGTGCAATCTGCACAGGCTAATCAGGGACAACACTTTCCGCTTTTATGACATTTTTCCTTTAAATGAAGTGTTTTTAGCAAAAATCCAATTTAGGCGGAAAGTGTCGTCCCTGATTTGCCTGTGCCGACTGCACAGGCTAATCTGGGACAACATTTTACGCACATGCATTATGCCCAGTTTTCTCAGAACACGATTCTTTGGGTTTCCAATTCAACCAATACCCTGACTTAAAGCTGGTAAAAATACAAGCTCTTCTAACCAGGACAGGAAGTCTAACAGAAGTGTCAAGAAGGAAGTTCAAGGGAGGAAGTGTTCAATTGATTGACACATTTTCAATTATCAGATTTCTTGTCACAGAGTAAAAAACAAAATCAATAGTGAATGTATAATGAACTACTAAAATTAAAAATTTACAGAAAATATCGTTTGGATATTGAGTAACTGTCATTTGTATGTTAAACATGTATGTAGAAATAAAATGCATTTGGAATGCATTAGGGGAAAGTAGTAACACTTTAGAGTGTTTCTGTTACTTTAAGTAAAATGTTTCACTGCGCATTGAACACATAAAGTAACAAAACATGTCAAATATCAGAGTTTTAAGTTTCATTCAGCTCATTAGTTCCAAAACTTTAGTATGTCAAGTTAAGACATTAAAATTTGACACATTTCAAAATGCGCCTAAATCTGTGATGTTTGATTAAGATGATCTATGTACACTTAACCCTTTGAGCGCTGGAACTGGATTTTGAAGGCCTTTGCAAACAGTTTGGATCCAGATGAGACGCCACAGAACGTGGCGTCTCATCAGGATCCAAACTTTTTGCTATTCTGATAGTATTCTTTGAAACAAATCAAAGAAAATGCTTATTTTATAAATTCAGCAGACGACATTTTAGCAGAAGACAAATTTCCCAGCATGCAAAGAGTTAAGGCTCTGATTTGGTGTGATTCTATTTATGACTGATTGCCATATGTTTTCCATTGAAAAGAGAATAGACACTTAAATTATATGCTGCTAATCAGAGCATGATTTTAGAAAAATGAACTTTGGTGTTTTTATTTCAATGCCATTTTTATGTGTACTTATTTACTTGTACATCAATAATGTACCACCTCTAATTATTTATTTTTATTGAATCTATGAGTCAAGGGCCCATATTCACCAAAAAATTCTTAGACTTAAGTATAAAAATAAAGAATATTCTTTAAATTGATATATTCAATAAGTGCTTGAATATTGAGTAAAACTTTTTATTAAACACCTCTATCTATGGCATTCTTCGTGTAGAACATTGTGTTAATGACATAATTACCAGTGGATGCATCTATATATTCAAACACTGAATGCATTTTTCTTGGTTCCAAGTCTATTCTTTATTCTTAAGTGTAAGAACTGTTTGGTGAATACGGGCCCAGGTCTAATATTAACTTTGGAGATAAAACCACTTGGGGGACTGCAACTTCATCATTCATCTTGCAATTGTATAATAATGTACCCCAAATGTTCACCATGTGTTCATGTGAAGACCGCATGTCAATTGTTACAACCGGCTCCTGTCCTAAAAGGTCAAGGTCTCACTTACAAATCAAAGGATAAAATTGGCAAAGTGTGTTGTTAGCAAGGCCTGTACCCCTATTGCAAGGTCAAGGTCAAACAGAAGGTGAATTGTTAAACTTGCAAGGTAAAGCAATTTAAACAAAAGCATGCATTAATGAAATTGGCTGGAACAGCTGCAGACAGGCATCATGCTAGTTCTAAAATTTACATTCATATGAGTGTGTTCAATGTAGGGTTTGCCAATTTTAGAATTTATCAATTGTAAAATACTTTTTTTTATCACTGAATGTTTTTATTATAATTTGATAGTTTGTCATCAGATTATACTACCTTAGGAGTATCTTGTTTGAATGTAAGAGCCGAGAGTGTAAGGGTTGTTAACCATGTTTTAACCGACTAGAAAGTCATGGTTATAAGATTGGGTGGGCAGCAAGGTTGCAGGTGAATGACTTTAAAGAGGTGGTTTCCGGTCTATAAGTTTAGATTGCATAAATGGATCTTAAAGCCCCATAAACACTCAAAATTGATGAATGTTTCGTAAAATAAAGTTAAAACATAAAAAAATCAGTTTTCCTTATAGAAATAGCCAAAATTTCAACGCTAGATGTGGTATGGTAACATAGATTTAACAAGATACAAAATGCTAGTTTGCAGCAATCTGTGAAAAGGCCCCTTTAAGGTTGGGTCATAATGTGAGGGCAGAAAAATGTGTGAGATAGAAAAAACAAACAAAATGTGTATTTATATTTATTGTACACATGGCAGCAATGAAGATTATGTACATTGTTAGAATATAAGCCTTCAACTAGTTTCTCTTACAGCGTCTGTAGAAGGGAGGAAGAGGAAACAAAACTAAAGATGGGCAAACAAAAACAATAAAACGCTAATCTGAGGATGCTAATAGAGCTATGCGAACAGTAAAAAAACTTTCTACATAATGATACTGAATAATAAACATGATCATTACATAGATTTGTAACATTAAATACAATCAACAGAGCTCTACACAATCGAAATATGCTTTTAATTATGCTTTTCAAATTCTCAATAAACAAATATTCCACAACTACTAATAAACTCAAATATAATAATCATTTGTTGATTTAGCAAGCAGCATAAAACATGTGTTTTTTTTTACAGCAAATGGGACTTTTTCAATATAGCATTTATTCTAACTGAATTGTTTTTTACGATGTGCTTTGATCTCAACTCAATTAATAACTCTGTTACATACCTAAAGACGTGCCTGAACAATCAATAGCATTTCATGCTTCAGAATGATGAGAATTATGGAGAATAATTAAAAGAATGAAACTGAAAATAAGAGGCGATTTTTAACAAGAAGTGTAATGAATGTACCAGTGGTATAAAGCTAGTCACTTAACAATTATCAGTTGCTCCAAGAAACAAACATTTGAGTACATGAGTCATGATGTAGGTCATATAGAAATGTTGAGCAGATTCTGTGATCAAATCAAGATATATTTTTAAAATGAATTTTGTTTTCACTGTTCCTTCATGAAGAACTTGCATTTTGGACAAGTTGTATATGCTGTAAATAACATTGAAATCCATGATACAATTATGAAATCACACAAGATAAAAATTTCTTAGGTCTATTGTTATCATTAGGTCTAATAACAAGTTGGAGAGTGTTGGCACTCGTGAACTACAGATGCTACCACTACCAGCACAACATTTAACCAACAATCATGGAAATATCTTGCATTTTCAATTACCAAGACAGAAACAATAAAATATACCAAATATAGCAGCAATTTTAAAGCACATTCTTAAGTAAAGATGCAATTAACTTCCAAAATCTCAGTAACAGCATCCTTTTTTTTGTCAATAAAATCTAGAAATATATCAACACTATATACACATGAAATAGTTTGTTTTTTTACTTTATAAACAAGACATGTGTCAATAGGGCACTGATGCCCCCCACATTGTCAAAGGCAGCCTCAAAATGTCTTACTTGTATGATGCATATGTGACAATATTTCTAACAAGCAAATGAGTGCTCAAGTATAGAAATGCATAAGTAATTAATTAAAATCAATTAATATTAATAGTGTACAAAAAAAAGATGCTTTTACAAAATTTTCTTAAAATCACAAAAAGGCTCCAATAAATTGTACAGTTTTTGTAAATGTCTATATCTACTATTGGTCTACTTCTGATAATAACATGTGGTTTTAGATACTTATGATTTCAGGCTTTTGATAAGTTACTTATAAATCGCAATTTTTGTTTTTACATAAAATGTGTAAAGTTTGTGCATTGTGCAGTTTTTGCAAACAATAAACACTGGATCACAATCCAAATGAACTGCTAAAAAAATTAAGTCTAAAAACATTAAATCAACCCCTTAAATTGAACATTTGGTTTGAACTACAAATTTGTAAAAAATCAGAACCACAAGTGGATTAAACCAAGCAATATTAAGTATCATAGAAACCATGGACAAATCCAACCAGAAAGCATACATTTATTGTCATCTACGCTTTCATACCTCACTTTGTATTATATTTTACTTTTTTATACAAAATTCAATTTTAACAACAACAACACTAACAGTTAAGCACTTATGCCAATTCTTTAGCTTAGTATTTCAAACAATACTTGAATTTTCATCTTTCAAGTCGAAAAAAGGATTCTTTTTCATCTCATTAAACAGAAGTAAAGACTCAAGTTTTGTTTCAATTCACACAGAATTATAAGGCATTGAAAATAATATTATCAACAGGTTTGCATTCTTCAGAAACAGCTTCTGCTGCAGCCAAATGAGAGAAAGGAGACAATATCCACCATCATTTTGTCTTGATTCCTGCAAAGTCCTGTACTTTAAGGAAACACTAACCAGTGAGCATGATTATCTACTATTGGAAGTGTATCACTTGTTCACTTGATTCATTTCCAGTGTGCTAGTGTTATACAAATATTGTGTGACAATTTTGATGTTCAATATAACAACTCCAATTGTTTATAACTAACTGTCAAGTGTATTGTCCAAAGTCAAAAGCTACCAACAGAAGCCTAAAATTTCTGCCATTTCATTTCAAGTAGTTCACTAACAATACTAAACATTCATGCACTAAATTCTATGTTTATCCTTTCTTATTCTATTTTCTGCATTCTAAGAAAATCATTTCAGACTCACTCTTGAAAAACAGGGGATATTCTATGTGTGTGAAGTGTTGTCCCAGATTAGCCTGTGCTGTAGCAGTCTATGTGTGTGAAGTGTTGTCCCAGATTAGCCTGTGCTGTAGCAGTCTATGTGTGTGAAGTGTTGTCCCAGATTAGCCTGTGCTGTAGCAGTCTATGTGTGTGAAGTGTTGTCCCAGATTAGCCTGTGCTGTAGCAGTCTATGTGTGTGAAGTGTTGTCCCAGATTAGCCTGTGCTGTAGCAGTGTATGTGTGTGAAGTGTTGTCCCAGATTAGCCTGTGCTGTAGCAGTCTATGTGTGTGAAGTGTTGTCCCAGATTAGCCTGTGCTGTAGCAGTCTATGTGTGTGAAGTGTTGTCCCAGATTAGCCTGTGCTGTAGCAGTGTATGTGTGTGAAGTGTTGTCCCAGATTAGCCTGTGCTGTAGCAGTCTATGTGTGTGAAGTGTTGTCCCAGATAAGCCTGTGCTGTAGCAGTCTATGTGTGTGAAGTGTTGTCCCAGATTAGCCTGTGCTGTAGCAGTCTATTCAGGAAAAATGCTTTCCGCTTAAATAGATACCATAAAAATACATTAAATGCTGAAAGTGTTGTCCCTGATTAGCCTGTGCTGACTGCATTGGCTAATATGGAATGACACTTAACGCACATGCAATAAGCCCTGTTTTTCATTTGAAAATGATATTGCCATTTCAACAATTTCACAATCTTCTCAAGGTATGCTATAATAAAAACTAATCTCACACACATTCCATTCATAAGTATCACATTACACGCTTATAAACTTGTACAAAAATTGATTGTTTGTCAGAAACCTGTCTGGTAGTCTCAAGAAAAGAAATTATGCAACAATAACAATACATGTACACTACACACATGTATCAGCTTGTACAAAACTAGGATAACTTCATCAGAAAATATGAACTCTCAATAAATGATTACAACAAACAAATACACATTGGAAAATATCTTACATAGAACATACCTATTCAACATCATACATATTTCATCAGGAAGAATTTATTAAAAAAAATCATTTTCCATGAATGACTTGCCCTACAATTTATCAATAGAGTGGGCCAAGAAATTCAATTCCCTCCATAAACAATTGTTTAATCTGAAATAAAATCTCCTGTCACAGTCGTTGCAAGTTCAATTATCAATAAAAAAAACTTTTTAAGTATACCAGCATTCAACCCTTGCTAAACTTTACAATCAAGCAAGACTGTCTAATTTACATCAGCAACCCACAAATCATTCAGAAAACAGAATCTGAATATGCATATAGAGAGACAATCGAAATTTTAAATCAAATACATCCAAAAGTCAGCCCTATTAGTACTCTTTGTTAAAAATCAGCTTATGCTACTGTAATCAACACATATCTTAATTAAGAGATGAGTGGTTTAACAGCAAATTTCATTAGAAAAAAAATCATGAATACCGAACAGGAATTCACATAAAACAATTGAACAGGTTAAAGGAAAAGTAGGGTAAATATGTATTTAGTACAATTACATGTATTGGTGTATTAACCCTTTCCAACTCCAAAGCTAAGTGAAAATGGCTATAGGCAAACAGCAGAAAACTAGAGAAGCCTGCGAGTATCTCGCAGTCTGTTCAGGTTTTATGCTGTTTGCTGCTCATGAGAATCAAAGGTTTGGAGATGAAGCCTTTAAAACTTGAATTCAGCAAGAAAAGTCTTAAATTAAATGTAACTTTCTAAGGGACTAAAAATGCGTAAAAATACATATCTAAGTGGTAAAGGGTTAACCATGTCTTCTTTACAGACAATATAAGCAAAAATTCACAGGCTAAAAATGTATCTCCTATAAAGGCATCCGAACCACATCACAATCTGTTGTTTGGTTCAACCAATCACAAAAGCTTAAAAAAATACATAATCATAACATAACATAAAGCATAATTTATACATTTTGTCAACCAAAAACTATATATACTACCAAACAGTGCAAACCTTACGCATAAAGTTTTCTTTAACATCCTTAACCACAGCTTTCTATGCCTATTTTAGGAACATTGCGATTAGACTAGCGGCCAAAACATCACACATTGACTGCAGTGAATGGAGACAGGCAGGATGAACAGAATAGTTGGTGCCTGAACAAATTGCTCACAATTTGAGACTTGAGAATGCAACTATTGCATCTGATGTAAAATGCTAAGCAGACAGCACTGTTTAACACTAAAGGAACAAAATATTAACCATTCTATGGAAAAACCGGGCGTAATGCATATGAATAAAGTGTTGTCCCAGATTAGCTGGTACAGTTTTCAAAGGCTAATCAGGCATGACACTTTAACCCGTTCAGTGCAGGAACCGAATTTTAAAGGCCTTTGCAAACAGTTTGGATCCAGATGAGACGCCACAAAACGTGGCGTCTCATCAGGATCCAAATTGTTTGCTATTCTGATAGTTTTCTTTGAAAATGTTTTGAAGAAAATGCTAATTTGAGAAATTCAGCAGATGACATTTTAGCAGACGACAAATTTTCCAGCATGCAAAGGGTTAAACTTTTATGGAATTGTATGAGTAAAGTAAGTCTCTTCTAAATGAAAAACCTGGTCTAGAAAACAATGTTGTCCCTGATTAGCCTCTGAGGACTGCACAGGCTACTTTGATACTTTAACACCAATGTACCGGTATTAAGCCTGGTTTTCCAAGAGCACGGTTCATATGAGTCGCGTTCTGAGAAAACTAGGCATAATGCATGTGCCTCAAGTGTAGTTCCAGATTAGCCTGTGCAGTCCACACAGGCTAATCAGGGACGACACTTTCTGCCTAATTTGGATTTTTGCTAAGAAGAGACTTCATTTAAACGAAAAATGTCATAAAAGCGGAAAGTGTCGTCCCTGATTAGCCTGTGCAGATTGCACAGGCTAATCTGGGACAACACTTTACACACATGCATAATGCCCGATTTTCTCAGAACACGACTCGTATGAAGAATCTGGCCGGGAATCTAATAAGCTCACTCCACCGCACAGAAAACAGCTGAAACTTTGGTTTGGCTGATGTTTAAACACAACAATGCTTCGCTAAGATCATGGATGACAAACATGACTGGGTAAACTGGCTTGATGATGCACAGGGAAAGAGAACACACACATGATTAACATATCTCCCAAAAAAATTAACATATTTGTTTACATCTTTTGGCCTTACATCAATCTAAACGATGGTTTCCGTTACTGTTATCTTTTCATACAAACACAAACTCTCATATTAAAAAAGTAACAGCAGATAATCATAGTCAAACAGAAGTCCTTCGCAGTCAGAATGTTACAAGACGCGTACATAATTTGCCGGGAAAAGTCCAATTTCGTTTGTTCGAGTGTTTTTCCCCCGCCACCAATGGCGATCGATCTCTTCTTCAATGTCCACCTCATCCCCCTTCTTAAGGAAGAGCTCCCCTGGCTCCTGTGGGTTGAAATCATACAGCGCTGCCGCCTTCCTCTGCAAAACAGAAGAAATAGGCCGTGACATTGGTAATGCAGTCCTTGACTAACACTATCTTTTTGTTAGTAACATTTTGATAAGTTTTGTTTAAGCATCCATAATTATATTCACACACATTTTGCTGAAAAACATTCTACTCAACACAGTTTTGAAACTTATGATTTTACACAAAAATAATATGTCTGAAAAAATACTGTTTTTTTCATATTCTTCATTTTTAGCAAATTAATTTTTAAGTTTCAATCAATGGGAACAAAAATCCTTTTTTTTAATGTTTACAATAGTTGTCAAGATATTTTAAAATCATTATTTCTAGTTTGATATTTGGCAGTCTTAAACATGTTTTTTTCTTGTTTTAAAATAATGTAAATATCCTTTTTAACAAAAATAATCACTACCAGAGAGACTTTATGTAAATACTGTCCTTGAGTACTAAAATGAGTTTTTAAATTATTATAATATTGGGTACCAACTGTGAAAACAGATTCCAAACGATTGTACAGAACAAGACTATTGCCAAGCAATATGGTCCCATACTGTTGAAAATCCACCATTTTCAGCAATATTTCTAGTCTATTTGTTGCCATAGCAACCAGAATTCTTGACGTAAGAACAAAATGAAATGACGTGCATAATCTCCATATTGCCATCTGTCCATATTTCAAGTTTCATGAACAAATATGAAGAACTTTTAAAGTTATCTCAGGATCCAGAAAAGTGTGACAGACTGACTGACTGACAGACAGAGCGAAAACCATAAGTCCCCTCCGATTTCACCGGTAGGGGAAAACAACATTCACATTAAACAGTTCACATTGGTGGCTTTATATAGTGATCACAAAATAATCAACGCATCAGTAAAATATTAACAAACCAAGCAAGCAAACAAGGGACAATATTGTCACAAAACCAGGTTTTCAATTGGAAAAACAATCTGATAAAGGGAGACGATTCAAAATGTGCATTGTTACTGATTGTTCCTAGTTACCCCCCTTGTGTCAAATTCAATCTATTGTCAATCCTGGCAACCTTGATTTCAATTTGAAACAAGAGATGTGTTTGTCAGAAACACAATGCCCCCTAATGCGCCACTTTGATTTTTTTTTACCTTTGACCTTGAATGATGACCTTGTCCTTTTACCACTCAAAATGTGCAGCTCCATGAGATACACATGCATGCCAAATAGCAAGTTGCTATGTTCAATATTGCAAAAGTTATGAAGAAGGTTTCAGTTTTGAGAAAAAAAATTGACCTTTGACCTTGAAGGATGGCCTTGACTTTGACCTTTCACGACTCAAATTGTGCAGCTCCATGAGATACACATGCATGCCAAATATCAAGTTGCTATCATCAATAATGCAAAAGTTATGACCAAGGTTAAAGTTTTGGTAAAAGTTTTGGGACACACACGGACACATACAATGACAGACAGGCCAAAAACAATATACCCCCAATCATTCCATCCGAGGGCATAAACAAAATCTGATAAAGGGAGACAATTCAAAATGTGCATTGTTACTGATTGTTCCCCCTTGTGTCAAATTCAATCTATTTTTAGTCATGGCAAACTTGACCTTGGAGATACCAAGGTAATTCTTTCCCATGACACACCATCCAATTTTTGTGAACAAATGTACAGAGTAATTTTAAAATCTCACAATGAATGACACAGTTGTGACCCAGACAAGATCATTTATCATTTACCTTCGGAAAACCTGGTTAAAAACTTTAGAACTTTGCTTAAGACACTTTTTGACATATTGTTCAAGAAAACATTGGATTTGTGAATGGACATAATTAATTTGAGATTCTTTCTTCCATTATCTTATTTTCATGCATTTCACAGACACTTATCAAGTTCTGACTGAGCCAAGTGGATTTTGATTTGTAACAGGGGAATAATAAAATATTGAGTAGAACAAGACTCTGTGGAAGACAAACATGGGCCAAATAAACAAACACTGGGCAATCATGCTAACAATTAGTGGTTGGTGTAAATCCCTGCAAACATTATTTGTGAAAGGGATGGCGCCTATTCAAGCAGATGCATGCATACATGCACCACAAAATACAACAATGTCAAAGTTTCCTCAACGACAGCAGTAGTACAAATATTTGAGGTAACATTTAACATTGGTTAGGTACCCTGATAAAAGACCTTTCACTGACATCCCTGTACATGTCATCTACTTTAATGTACATTTTCTGTCAGTCAATTGACAAAATGAACTAAGCTTAAACACCTTACACATGTGAACCGTTTTTTAATCAAACTTAATAGTGGATAACAATTTAATATTCAACTAAAAAAATTGAACCTTTTACCCCTCCGTGTTAAAAGATTTTTGATTTCTACAAGCTTAATAAGAGGACACCAAGAGAATGTTACACTCCAAATATTAGACCCATTATCATTGTTTTGGTAAAAGATTTTTAAGTTTTCATTTTTAAAATCTATTTTTAGCTCTTGTAACCTACATAAGCAACAAACTGGAACGATTTGAACAACTTTGAAAGAGTCACCTAAGGATCGTGTCTGTGAAAGTTTCATTAAAATCTGCCAGCAGTTTAGAAGTTGTGCGATAAAAAAACTTAACGGACTCACCCACGGACTGAAAGACAATGGACATCACTGTATCCTTAAAACTGACAATTAGCACTCTGCTAATGTCACATAAATTGCAACAAACTATTCAGCTGCACTACTCAAGCTTACATGGTGATAAATGTTTGTAAACTTTCATCCCTCTAATAGCAATACTTTTTGAAATATATGTGACACAAAAATCAGACTTTCTGGCCGATGCAAGGATGAACGAGAGTGCCAAACTGTCACAAGATACGCCCGTTCGAAGGTTTTGGACACCATGCTCAATGCTTGAAATTCACTAAGTGACCTCGAGACCTACAATGTAGTTATTGACCCGGCATGACCCACATTGGAACTTGACCTAGATATCATTTAGACGTAACATCTGACCAAATTTGGTGAAGATCAGATGAAAACTACTTCAATTAGAGAGCGGACATTATGCTAAATGCTTGAAATGCACTAAGTGACATCATGACCTTGTTTTTGACCTGGCATGACCCATATTCGAACTTGACCTAGATATTGTCTAGACACAACTTTTGACCAAGTTTGGTGAAGATCGGATGAAAACTATTTGAATTAGAGAGCGGACTCTGCTGTGGACGCCGCCCGCCTGCCCGCCAAGGGTGAAACTATAATAATTCCTGTTTTTAAAAACGGGCGTATAAAAATCTATAACCACCACCCTATAAAGCGGAGGAATAACAAAATACCTGTAAATTTAAATTATCTTTCTACTATGTTATACCATAAATAGGTCAGAGAAAAATCCTTGATCACAATACCAATAAACACTGGGTTGGTACACAAAATGAATCAGACTCAACAGCACATGCATATAGACAATTGCTAATCTATAATCTAACAAAATAATAAGGTATAAGAATAAAACAAAATGTTAACGTGAATGGTGACAGGTGGATGTGACTGTATATTAGGCCCAGCCCAACCCCCAGATAACAGGTGACATAATAGCGCCATGAACAGGCCAAGAGCATTGGCGCATCGACACAGTCTACTCAGTGGCACAGCAGTCAACTCTTGAGGACTGACTTCATTAATAATAAAATTTAAAGTAATGAAATATTCTTTTTGAACCTCCAAGAAATGCAGTCATGCTTAATGATGTCATTTTATTATCCTGCTGACATTGTTTACAATGGTGTTTTGACAAACATTGTGCACTCTAAGATATATATTTTACATTTTACATTAAATGTTACTTTATCTGAACTTGTGCATGAATGTTCAATTAATAATCATGTTTTTAAATCTCAATTGAAAGGTCACTTTTTAGGTTACACAAAAATTAAATGAATAACAATGAAATTTGCTAGTTAATTTAAAATGTACCAATTAAAGACCGCCTAAACATGTCAGAGTTTGAAATACACGTTTCCCTGCTATGTGCCAACTAAGTAGACTGTGTACTTGTTTCTCATTGTAATTACCACGTTAGGATCTGCTGTTGGGGAACCAGCCTACCGGAAAAACAAAATGGAAACACAACTAGCAAGCATATAAGAAAGTTCCTGTTTGTTCTGCATGTATACAAAGACATGGCAGTTTCACTGGCGGCAGGTGCAGATACACATTTCATCTTGTTTTTTTACATAACTAGATTTAACACTTAGATATGTATTTTGACGTGTTTGTAGTCCCTTAAAAAGCTAAATTTCATTAAAGAACTTTCTTTCTAGATTCAAGTTTTAAAGGCTTCATTTCCAACCCTTAGATATTGATGGGCACCAAACAGCATAAAACCTGAACAGACTGCGAGTTACTTGCAGGCTGTTATGGTTTTATGCTGTTTGCACAAAGTCATAGCCATTTTCACTTTGCCTCAGAGTGAAAAGGGTAAACTAAAGTGGATAATTACAAAGAATCAGCAATCAGAATGGTGCCAAAATGAACATTACATATATAATGACTATGAATAAATTATTATCATCATTTTGTTAACATGTGAGAGAACATGAATAGCTAAAATTATCACTTGCATTTATGCATCATCCAGAATATTTCCTCTATCCGCCATTTTGGCATTTACAATTATAAGGTCTTTTAATATAGTTTGCAAAATCCTTTTTATAAACTTTCGTCAACAGCCCATTTTAAACTACGAGTTCTTCATAGAAATACACAAATAATGTTAAGTCGAAGTTACTGCCATGCCTACTTCACAATCATACTTCTCTTTACAAACATTGTTACATGTAAATCTAATATTTTAGTACATAACACAACAAGAAACAGAATCAGTCACAGAAATATAAAGGATTTTTATTGTCCACAGGTGAATGGATATCAAGTTATTAATGTCAATATTAATGTCAGCAAAATGACAAAGGGACAAATATCTATTTCTAACCCCCTGTTCACACATAGCTGCGACTTTACGACGATTTTCCCGATCAAGCCACGATCTGAAAAAATGGATTGAGGCCGATCGGAGTCTAAATCGAGCAATTTGGCAAATTATGGTCTTCATTTCGACCGTTCTACGATGCCCCTACGTCAACAATTTCTGCGTTTACTGCTGCGACTTTACGACGATTATCCCGATCAAGCCACGATCTGAAAAAATGGATCGAGGCCGATCGGAGACTAAATCGAGCAATTTGGCAAATTATGGTCTTCATTTCGACCGTTCTACATGGTTCAAACAGAAATCCCAAACCTAAATTAAAGCACTTTTCAAGGACTTTTTAAGGCCAAATTTTCATTTTCAAGGCCAAGAACAGTACGTTAGTTTCCTTTAAAAAAAATGCATTTTCAAACCAGATTAACACAGTAAATGTCATTTAATTGCTCAAACTCATTAAACTTATTCCATATTAACTCATACATGTTATTTAATTACATACAAATACATGTTTTAATATCCATCCTTAACCCAATGAGTCTCACATATGTATTTACTTTTTAAAGTTATTACAAACAAACACATTGATTCTCAATTTCATGTTTTCTGTGTGGGTTTCCCCTTTCTTTTGGCTTTTCAAAGCGCTTTCCCCCATCCCCCCTGACATCAATGGTCTTCATACATTCTCGACAATGTGCTTTTCGAATGTCATGTTTTCAGTACCCAGGAATATTCAGTTAACCACCCTGGTTTGAAACGACACTTCCCCATCGCTGCGATTTCACTCGCGAAAATTGATCACAACGAAGAACCTCTGACGTAGTACACATAATCTGTGACGTGTACACATAACATTTCGTACTCAATAGTGTACGAGCTTATATTTCGTACTCAACTTTTGCGTGAAGGAATTTATGATAAATTTTCAGAATATTTCCCTTAAGAACGATTTAAGTTAATAATTAAAGCGATGATAAAAGTAATTTTGAGCAGAAATAAACATTTTCAAGGCTTTTTTACATGAAATAAGCACTTTTCAAGCACTTTTTCAAGGCCAACCTTTGTTCAAGTGCTTTTCAAGCCTAGGACTCATTTTCAAGCACTTTTCAAGCCCTGTGCGAACCCTGGTTCTACGATGCCCCTACGTCAACAATTTCTGCGTTTACTGCTGCAACATTCAAGATCATACTATGCCACTACGCAGAGCTTTTACTGCGCTCATACTACGATCATAAAGATCTCTCTACGATACTTCCGCGCTGCCTGTATTATTACAACGCTTCTACTACGCTCTTTTTACGAATTTACAACGATTCTTGTTGGCCACGTTCCCGCTACGCTTGTTTTGAGCATGTTCAAAATAAGCGTGGCGAGAGCGTACAGCTCTCCGATCATTAAGACTCTACCGCGATCATACTGCGCTTGTGAAGACTCCACTACGTTTCTCCTGCAATTTGTCACGTTCGGCCACGTTTTCGGGCACACTTTGATTGTAGTAGAAGCGGCGTCTATGTGTGAACAGGGGGTAACAAATCTAGTGGGCACCATGTACCACATGCAAAATGTATTTAAGAACTGCAAGGACCTTCTACTGGATGGTCACAACATCTATACTAATAATCATTTCATGTATTCAAGTAACGGACTTATTGTAATACCAAATATCTGTCAAACACATCACAATTAATACAACCAAAGAAGAGACGTAAATATTAAAATAAAGTCTCTAAGTACATGTATCTTGATTTCTCAGTATATAAATTTGGAGCACAGAAGAACATAAAGGCTGCACTTTGAAAGATGAGCAATGTCAGTGTATGTCAAATTTAATTTGGCTGTTTTGGTACAGATAAGATCAAACATGTACAAATAAATAATTGCAGACATCTTATATTTTAACTGCAGATATTTTATGAATCCATAAGCTGTATATTAAGTAAAAAAGAATCAAACATGTCTACAATATGTACACACATTTACTTGAGAGTACCTAAATAACCTATCTGATAAAACAAAATACACACACATATTAAAAGAATTGTTTAAGTGTGAAATCAAAATATATTACTTTTTTTTTTGAAAGTTTTACAAATTCAAAAGTTAGATGCACTTTTTTTTACCAAATTCCAATTATAAACTGTTTGATGAATTTGAGCTAACAACATCAAAATCTTTTAATTTTCACACTTAAACAGGCTGCAGACTTGAAACAGTCTAAAGATCCCTTTTTTACATAAAAAATGAAACTTACTTTTTGTGATTTCATGTCCTTCAATGTGATGGTCTGTCCTCTGTTTACTGAAGCCCTCCGATGGTATTCTATCAATTCATTTATAGAGTTGAATTTTACTACCCATAAAAAGTATTTGCCTGCGCCGTCCCGTAAGATTTTGAAATGTTGGACTCCATCTTGAAATCTAAAATACAACAGGGATATGTAAATATATGACCGGCCTTATGCAAACGAAGAGTCTCATGCCTATGTGCCAGGATAGCTCCAGCCCAGACTGTGCAGCTGCCCAGCCTATACATCTGCCCTGTCTGGTAAGAAGCTACCCTGTCTGCTTACGAGACAATAAGACCTTGCACACCTTTATAGAGCAAAGCATAGCTCCTCACCAGACTGCCTGATTGCGGAGGCCGGTCTGGATCTATGCTTGCAGCATATGGCATGAGACCAATTTTTGCATGAAATGGCGATTGAGTGCAACATAAATGCCACTTATTACTAATATTACGCAGATGTTTTTATTTCAAAACCAGTATTTATGATTATACACAAAAGGTGTACTGTCACTATTAGTGCCGAATGCCCAAAAGATATATTGACTTTCAGTCTGAAATTGACCTGCAAAGTTGCGGAAAACATACAAATTTAATTATTAAGTGATTAAAAGTAAAATCAATGTCTTCTATTAATAAATTAACAGCGTTCTGACTAAAAGGGGCTTAATGCATGTGCATAAAGTATCGTCACAGATTAGCCTATGCAGTCCACAGAGACTAATCAGGAACGGCACTTTCCCCTTGTATGAAGTTTCTGTGGAAAGAAAGTCTTTTCTAATGAAAATCCAGTCTATGCGGAAAGAGTCACCCATGATTAGCCTGTCGGGGTGCATAGGTTAATGAGGGATAACACTTGATGTACAGTCATTAAGCCCCATTTCATAGAGCACGGCTCATATGTATTTCATTTACAATTTATTATATACTAATAGATATGTTTAGTACACCAAAATTTAACAATGAACAAGACCTATGCTTGTGAAACACAATGCCCCCTACTGCGCTTTGAACTGCACATCAGCTTTTTTATAGAACAAAAGATGTGTTTGTCAGAAACACAATGCCCCCTAATGCGCCGCTTTGAAGCCATATATTTGACCTTTGACCTTGAAGGATGACCTTGACCTTTCACCACTCAAAATGTGCAGCTCCATGAGATACACATGCATGCCAAATTTCAAGTTGCTATCTTCAATAATGCAAAAGTTATGACCAAGGTTCAAGTTTTGGGACAGAATGACAGACAGGCCAAAACCAATATACCCCCGATCATTCAATCCGGGGGCATAAAAATGTTAAGCCCAAGGCCCACAACTTCACCAAAAATCATTGGACCGGAAAAAAAACTCACATTTCATTTGTAGGTCATGTAGGTTGACTCACATACCAAAAATCAGCTCAATATTTGAAAGTGTTGCGTAAAAAACTCTGGAAAACAGAATGCCGGACGGACTGTCCGACTGCTATATGCCACCGTACCAGGGGTAAAAAAAACCCTCCATAAATATAGATGACAGACTTTGGGCTCATTTACTTTGAATTTTAAAAACCTTTAATATGGATGAACAATGGCACATGCATCATTGCCAAAGCTAGCTTTTGGGAAAAACCCACTGATCTGCTGGTACTTAGCTAACCAATTAAAAATACTTTCAAAATCACAAACCCAATCATTCTTTTTTTTAAAGGAAACTAACATGGTGGATATAATAGGTGAGTTGTTTAGACCAAGTTTATTTCCCTAAATTAAGCACATTTCAGGAAAAGTCTATTCATTACTTTTCATAAATCTTCCTAGTTTCTTTAATCCAATATATGTTCGCAAACATGTATATAACTCAACAATTTTAGTAAACTATTAACCAAGACAATACATGTGTGTATGACAACTGTAGATAAAACAAGAGAACCGCATAACGGGTGCCAACGCTCAGCTGCGGGTGCAGTTTTGAATAAATGAAAGCTTGACAGATTTTTTTTTTTAGAGGTCACAGTGACCTTGACCTTTGACCTAGTGAGCCAAAAATGGGTGTGGCTGTAGAACTCATTAAGGTGCATCTACCCGTACACATGAAGTTTCAAAGTTGTAGGTGGAAGCAAAATGTAAAGGTTTTAGCACGGCGCGGACGGAAGACGACACTACAATCTGGATATGACAATACCTCAGGTTTTCTCCAAAAACAGCCAAGCTAATAACACAATTAACCAGAAAAAGCACAAGTGCAAGACACACACACAAATGAAATAGGAGTTTGAGTGGTATCTTCATTCATATAAACAGGGGTGTGATTGAGGCAAAGTCAGAGGGGAGGAAAATTCTGTCGACTGATTTTGACTACGCGAATGGCGCGCATAACGCAATGACAAACCTTAAAACAGACATTAAAATAAACAACTTCTTGAACTTCATAACAATATATCTTTTTAACAAGAGTTCCGCGGTCGGAGATGACCGCATTGAAGCCGGATTTTTGATTTAAATGACAGGAAAGTACCTTTCGTGTTTTTGTCAATGCAATACTTAAATTACTGAAATATTGTTCAAAGGTCAAAATGAAATGTAAGTACTTTTCAAGGCATGAGCAAACCTTGTGTTATGTTTTGAATGCATGCATATACATGAACAACAATAACATTTAAGGTCACAAATATGAACTTGAATTGACAATTAGGAAATACTACTAGTCATCTACTAGTTCTGGCCAACCTTCATATCAAGTTTGAAGACTCTAGGTCTAAGCATACCAAAGTATTAACAACTTTAACATATTTACATCCAAGGTCACAGTGACCTCGACCTTCAAATGAATGACCTTGAAATGACCAGTGGTCATCTAAGTGTGCTTGCAAACCTTTACGTCAAGTTTGAGATTCTAGGTCCAAGCATACCAAAGTTACAACAATTTTAACATTTTAACATTTAAGTTCACAGTGACCTTGACCTTCAAATGAATGACATTGAAATGAATGACCTTGAAATGACCAGTGGTCATCTAAGTGTGCTTGCAAACCTTTACGTCAAGTTTGAGATTCTAGGTCCAAGCATACCAAAGTTATAACAATTTTAACATTTTAACATTGAAGGTCACAGTGACCTTGACCTTCAAATGAATGACATTGAAATGAGCAGTGGTGATCTTCTAGTACTGGCCAACCTTTATGTCAAGTTTGAAGACTCTAGGTACAAGCATACCAAAGTTATAACATGGAATAAGAACTTTAACATTTTTACCTACCAAAGTTATAAGAACTTTAACATTTTTACATTCAAGGTCACAGTGACCTTGACCTTAGAATGAATGACCTTGAAATGACCAGTGGTCATCTAAGTGTGCTTGCAAACCTTCATGTCAAGTTTGAAGACTCTATGTCCAAGCATACCAAAGTTATAACAATTTTAACATTTTAACATTGAAGGTCACAGTGACCTTGACCTTCAAATGAATGACATTGAAATGAGCAGTGGTGATCTTCTAGTACTGGCCAACCTTTATGTCAAGTTTGAAGACTCTAGGTACAAGCATACCAAAGTTATAACATGGAATAAGAACTTTAACATTTTTACCTACCAAAGTTATAAGAACTTTAACATTTTTACATTCAAGGTCACAGTGACCTTGACCTTAGAATGAATGACCTTGAAATGACCAGTGGTCATCTAAGTGTGCTTGCAAACCTTCATGTCAAGTTTGAAGACTCTATGTCCAAGCATACCAAAGTTATAACAATTTTAACATTTTAACATTTAAGGTCACAGTGACCTTGACCTTCAAATGAATGACATTGAAATGACCAGTGGTCATCTTCTAGTACTGGCCAATCTTTATTTCAAGTTTGAAGACTCTAGGTACAAGCATACCAAAGTTATAACATGAAATAAGAACTTTAACATTTTTACATTCAAGGTCACAGTGACCTTGACCTTCAAATGAATGACCTTGAAATGTCCAGTGGTTACTTACTAGTTCTGGCCAACCTTCATGTCAAGTTTCAAGACTCTAGGTCCAAGCATACCAAAGTTATAACAACTTTAACATTTTTACATTCAAGGTCACAGTGACCTTGACCTTCAAATGAATGACCTTGAAATGTCCAGTGGTTACTTACTAGTTCTGGCCAACCTTCATGTCAAGTTTCAAGACTCTAGGTCCAAGCATACCAAAGTTATAACAACTTTAACATTTTTATATTGAAGGTCACAGTGACCTTCACCTTCAAATGAATGACCTTGAAATGACCAGTGGTCATCTGTTAATCCTGGCCAACCTTCATGTCAAGTTTGAAGACTCTAGGTCCAAGCATACCAAAGTTATACCATGAAATAAGAACTTTAACATTTTTACATTCAAGGTCACAGTGACCTTGACCTTCAAATGAATGACCTTGAAATGACCAGTGGTTACTAACTAGTTATGGCCAACCTTCATGTCAAGTTTCAAGACTCTAGGTCCAAGCATACCAAAGTTATAACAACTTTAACATTTTTTATATTGAAGGTCACAGTGACCTTGACCTTCAAATGAATGACCTTGAAATGACCAGTGGTCATCTGTTAATCCTGGCCAACCTTCATGTCAAGTTTGAAGACTCTAGGTCCAAGCATACCAAAGTTATACCATGAAATAAGAACTTTAACATTTTCGAGCATGCCGCCACCCCGCCTGCCCGCCCGCCCCCCCGCCCGCCCGACAACATCAATCTATAAGCCGAGATTTTTTCGAAAAAAATCCGGCTAAAAACCTATTAAACTTCACATTTAACATACTGAGGATGCAAAGTAAACAGTATTTATTGTGATCAATAGCAGCAGTTTTTCAATGTATTGAATTACAGTTAATGGACTAAATATAGACTAAATATAAACAAACACACTTGAGTGTTCTTCTTGTGTTAATGATACATGTATATTAAACTGAGTTAAATAAATATATTTAATTTGTTTACCTTTCAATATCTTGCATTTCACATCTTCACTCCGTTCAATGCTATTTCAGTTAACTGAACAGCATGACAAACATAATAAAGCAGAATATGCATATGAATCTGATTATACACAGATCCACTAACATATAAATCAAATCATGTTTGTCTATTTCCATGTTCGAACAATACTCTTCTTAATTGTTTTACTTCGCGAGTAGACTGAACTCCAATTTGCAAACACTGGCTTCCGTAACACAAATTCACTGAGCACATTCCTTAACAAAATATGTGATGCTTGTATCTAAAATGTAGTCTATTTCGTTGACAAACACATTTCATTATTCCTATCAAACTAGGTGATGTCAGTCGTTTATTCGATTGCTATTTGTCATTTCAATAATCTTAATTTTCGCTTCACAACGGCGCCATTTGCAAACAAATCAGCTTAAAAATACCAAACGCATTTTAAGAAAACGATGTTAATTGGAAGAATGGGAAACGACAGCCAATTATATCTTTCGTTTTAACAATGCTTAGGCAGAACCTACCAGTGTAAAATGCAGAGAGATTTCGCAGGCCGCAGATATTTCGGGCCGCTTATGAAATACGTCCGCGGAATCATTGGTATAGCCCCACTCCCACATTTTTTAAACGAATTTACGCGAATCTCAGAAGTGACCCCCGGGACAACCCGATCCGCGGAAAAATCACACCCCTGTATAAAGCAGCAAGATTACTTCCAAAGATATTATTTTCAAACACCTTTAATTAGAACCAGTAAATTAAAATTGACTGGCGTCAAAATTCTTATCGAAAGTAGGAAGGATTGATGTTCATTTTACCTCTAACCCCAACCAACCCTTGTGAACACTCCAGAGGCCACATGCTAAGCAAATCTTCATGAAACTTGGTAAGTTTTAATGGCATCTCTACCAAAAAAAGGTTTTGGTCTTTTGAAGAAAAACAAAACGCCTGGCGCAAGGCAATTTTCATTGAATGGCTAAAGTGAGACATTATGAACATTCTAAAAGACATATTGTTTGCCCAATTATCATTAATCTTGCTCAGAACAATTTTTTGTTCTTATGATACCTTAGCCGATTTCTAAAACCGTAACAGAAACTTTTCAAAAGCTGCTCTAAACAGTTGCATTTAAGTTTTTCTGATGCCAGGTGAGCCAACTACCCTCTTATCTCATACTGGGTGTATTCTTTTAAATACATTTGTTGTTAGCTACAAATATAAACATCAAGTCTACTTCACAAATTAAGCAACTACAGAAGTTTATAAGAGTGTACTTCCTGGTTGAACAATATGTCATTCATGCAGACATGCATGCACATACTCCAATACAGGCTGCACAATACATGTACATAGTCAGAAATTTCTTTTGAAGTTATGTGTTGGAAACATACTGCATCATAGATTCAAGGACGTAAAGTCCCATGTTATTGAAATGTATTTTTTGTTACAAAAATCATAAAACATGCACTCAGGGCTGATCCTGTATCAATTATTAACCAATTTAACCAATTTCACAGAATTTCATTAGAAAACAGGGAAACAGACATAAAAAAAATAAGGTGCTATCGAGTATTTCTTTCCCAAGTTTGATTTACATGTAAACCTACATGTAACTGTGGGAAATGCTTAACATGTATGAAATGTGAATTACTAATAGATTACATTGAATAGTATGTTTTAACACATTACAACTTCTTGATTTCTTTAAAGAGCACATCTTATTAATAAGGTAAGAAAGCCTAAGTATCAACTGGTATTTAAGGACTGGGTTCTTAGAAACAAAATATTTTGCCACACAAAAAAAAAAACTAATAAAAAATTGTCTCACTAGATGCTTGTGTACTGTGTTATGTTTCAGATAATCAAACGATAATTCTTTAAACAAAAAACAGTGCTTTTTCATTAAAGAGGCCCTTAAAGGCATTTACACATATTAAATAAGCACAACTTCACTTCTTTAATATACCATTAAATGCCTTAATAGAACAAGAGCACCGCATAACGGGTGCCAGCACTCGGCTGCGGCTGCTTTTTTTAATAAATGAAAGCTTGTCATTAATGTTTTGTTTTTTTTAGAAGTCACAGTGACCTTGACCTTTGACAGTGTGACCCAAAAATGGGTGTGGCATGTAGAACTCATCAAGATGCATTTACATATGAAGTTTCAAAGTTGTAGGTGGAAGCACTTTGATTTTAGAGCAAAATGTCAAAGTTTTAGCACGACGCTGGCAGACGGCTGATGGCGAGCTGGCTATTACAATTCCTCGGGTTTTCTCAGAAAACAGCCGAGCTAAAAATGTATGTTAGCTATGCCATATACACTACATAGAAATTAGTATAATTACCATGAATTAAACTCTAATAAATTAAAATATCAAACAAGGGCTGTTTGTAAAACATGCATGCCCCCCATATGGGCTGTCAGTTGTAGTGGCAGCTATTGTGTGAATACATTTTTTTGTCACTGTGACCTTGACATTTGACCTAGTGACCTGAAAATTAATAGGGGTCATCTGCCAGTCATGATCAATGTATCTATGAAGTTTCATGATCTTAGGCCTTAGAATTCTTGAGTTATCATCCGGAAACCATCTGGTGGACTGACCGACGGACCGACCGACATGTGCAAAACAATATACCCCCTCTTCTTCGAAGGGGAGCATAAATATAACAACCTTACATTTCTACGTTATAATGCTTAAGAATTCTTGCAGCCCAACCATTTCACATCTTCATGTACAGTTTCACAAAGAATTTTCAAAAGCAGACCATAAAAGCTATCTTACTTTCATCACTACAAGCATGCATGCAGAGATTATTCTTTTGGAAAAGAAGAGTGGAAACATACATTCAAGGCTGTGGGAGAGAAACATTTATACTTCTAATCACAGCCAACGTGTGTATTCATGTTGAACCATAGAAAATGTCTTACAAGTACAAAGGAAGGTATCGGGCTGGAACTAAGGACAGATTGCCTGCTCAGACCAGGCCCCACAACAGTAAGGCTAGTAAGCATACATTGTATCTTAACTTTCATCTTATATTTTACTAGTTCAACCTCTACAGGCAGTCTAATTTGTCAATAATATAAATTGACACAAAGTTTGATATCATAAATTTTCAAGGTACATGTAGTGACAGCAGGGGAAATACGCTGTTTTTTTTATAATTTAAAATGTAGTAGTTCTTTCCAAAATTAACATAGAACACTTTTGATCAGATATGAGTTCTTGAACAATTTATAACATTTAAAACAAATGAACAAGAAAGAGTTCTTTAACAAGTAATTACATAAATAGCTTATCACCAAGTAAACTGGTTTAAACAATAAATGCCTAAAGAAATCATGCCATTTTTAAAGGTTTTGGAGTCGAACATTACACTGAAATTACACTGAAGGCAGATTTAGTTTTAAACATGTATGCATTAGGAGTGAATATTCTAACATAAAATGTAAGAAAGCATTCAGATGTCTGGCATAAAAAAGCAAAGTGACTAGAATTATATGCTCCGTAACCAACAAACGATTTATGCAGCCACATTAAAAAAGACGCTTTCTACTGAGATGCTGTAAGAAAATAATGCAGTGAACTTATAGTAACTTACTTGACCGAAAGGGAAAATTCGCCTGGTTGGGACTCGCAGCCCCTAACTAGGAAGGCCCCATCTGGGTGCATGAAATTCGCACCCGACCTTTCCAAAAGAATACTCTCGGCTTCTTGGCGTTTGATATTGCCTTTAAACCACCTAAATGTACGATACTTGTGTAAGGATTGTGCAAGTTACAGAATACTAAAATGTAAGATCGAATGAGATTGCAACTTTGGAGTGTTCACATCAGACATGCCAACATTCATGTGCATGTACACAAATCAATTGAAACACAATCAGGCAGAATAACTTACAATAACATTACATGTAGCATTTTATAAATTTATTGTTTTATAACCATCTAGCTCCAAGGATCAATATTCCGGGAATTCTTTTTCCGTTAATTTACTCAATGGTTTTCTTCAGCTTTCAAGGTAATTGCATAGACTGGTGTTCATCTTAGAACAAATGTTTGTAATATCATAGTTACAAAAGTAATAGCAACGTCTTATTTCTGATTTAAAGACACCAAAGGTGCAACCTCATTGATTCCCACTAGAAACGGGGTTAGATATCCTAGGCTAGTGGGAACAACACATTTTGGGCAGCCACACCACCAACTACACCGGACTTACTTGACGGACATTGAAAAATCACCAGGCGCGCTTTCACTATGTCGAACTAGAAATGCTCCGTCCGGATGTAAAAATTGCCCATTGGCACTTTTTTGTAATAACATTGCCTCTGCATCATTTCTTTTCATTCTTCCAACAAACCAGCTAAAAAATACAGTTTGCTTTAAATGAGTCACAAGAGTAAAGGACGCCATGCAGTAATAGTGAGAAGAAACATTCATACAACTGAAGATATAAATTCCTTGCAAGAATGTGGTATTTATGACTTCTTAACACTATTCACAGTTTTGGGAATTCTATAAGTGTGGCAATACAATTTCGTAAAATTTATCAATTCGAATTTTAAGGTTCATCTTCAAACAGCATTCGACACTGGATGCATTAATTGAAGAATCCTATAAACAAAACATAGGAATTATTTGCATAATAGAAAAATAATGCCAACTGATAATAAATAAAGAATACATTTTTGGTTCCGATTTTTTGGTATCAAATAATTACCAGGGCTATAGATAACAAGCGTATTGGCTTTATTACGCAATTAAAATAATAAACAAGGGCTGTTTGTAAAACATGCATGCCCCCCATATGGGCTGTCAGTTGTAGTGGCAGCCATTGTGTGAATACGTTTTTTGACACTGTGACCTTGACCTTTGACCTAGTGACCTGAAAATCAATAGAGGTCATCTGCGAGTCATGATCAATGTACCTATGAAGTTTCATGATCCTAGGCGTAAGCTTTCTTGAGTGATCATCCGGAAACCATTTTACTGTGTCAAGTCACCGTGACCTTGACCTTTGACCTACACATGTAGTGACCTGAAAGTCAATAGGGGTCATCTGCGAGTCATGATCAATGTACCTATGAAGTTTCATGATCTTAGGTGTAAGTGTTCTTGAGTTATCATCAGGAAACCATTTGTCTAAGTTGAGTCACCGTGACCTTGACCTTTGACCTAGTGACCTCAAAATCATTAGGGGTCATCTCCGAGTCATGATCAATGTACCTATGATATTTCATGATACTTGGCATAAGCATTCTTGAGTTATCATCCGGAAACCATTTTACTATTTCGGGTCACCGTGACCTTGACCTTGTTTCCTCAAAATCAATAGGGGTCATCTGCGAGTCATGATCAATATATCTATGAAGTTTCATGATCCTAGGCCTAAGCATTCTTGAGTTTTCATCCGGAAACCATCTGGTGGACGGACAGACGACATGTGCAAAACAATATACCCCCTCTTCTTTGATGGGGGGCATAATAAAGTAATTAGAATAAAAATAAAGCGTACAAAAACCCAAATTCAAAAGTAATAACGTAATTCCTGTAAAAAACCTTGCATCACGAAACACAATTCTTACGAACACCGGGCGTTTTTTTAGACTGGTTATTTTCAGTACAAAAATGTATCCCATAGTTTATATGCCGTCCTATGAAGAAAATAAGGCAGACTTTCCAGCGTTTATCAATCTTTGGGATATTATTGTAAGTATTCGTAGACCCGTCCGATTTCTATTTTCATTTTCAAGGTATTCAACTCAAAATGACCTGAAAACGGGGTGCATCACTTTGATCAGCCATTACTTCATTAATTGTGCAGCGATTTTCCCGAACTCTGTCTTATTCAACGCAAAAATGAATGAACTTTGATCAGAAATTCATTAATTCTTTGTTGTTATGTACAGGTACCTTTTTGAATTCCATTTGTAAATATAATATAGTAACCATAGTAGGTTTGTATTATATAATATATGTCATTCCCTGAATTACCCAACTGAGTTAAACAAGAGGGCCTGAAAGGCACAAAGTCGCTCACCTAAAATAACAAGATATTTTTGGGACAAATCTTCTGACCAAGTTTCACGAAGATCGGAAAATAAATGTGGCCTCTAGAGTGTTAACAAGGTTTTACAATAGCCATATAAGGAAAAATGCCCCGCCCCCTGGCGGCCATGTTTTTTAACCAACTGGCATCATTTTCGAACTCATCCAAGATATTATCGGGATGAATCTTCTGACCAAGTTTCATGAAGATTGGACAATAAATGTGGCCTCTAGAGTGTTAACAAGATTTTACTATAGCCATATAAGGAAAAATGCCCCGCCCCTTGGCAGTCATGTTTTTCAAGCAAAGGTTACAATTTTTTATCTCATCCAAGATATCAGTGGGACAAATCTTCTGAGCAAGTTTAATGAAGATCGGAAAATAAATTTGTCCTTTAGAGTGTTAACAAGGTTTTACTATAGCCATATAAGGAAAAAATGCCCCGCACCCTGGTGGCCATGTTTTTAAAGGAACCATTTTCGAACTCGTCCAAGATATTATTGGGATGAATCTTCTGACCAAGTTTTATTAAGATCAGACAATAAATGTGGCCTCTAGAGTGTTAACAAGATTTTACTATAGCCATATATAGCCTTAAAAGGAAAATGCCCGGCCCCTTGGCAGCCATGTTTTCCAAGCAAACATAACCATTTTTGAACTCATCCAAGATATCATTGAAACCAATCTTCTGACCAAATTTCATAAAGATTGGACAATAAATGTGGCCTCTAGAGAGTTAACAAGGCAAATGTTGACGCCGCACAACACACGACGGACAAAAATGATCACAAAAGCTCACCATGAGCACGTTGTGCTCAGGTGAGCTAAAAACCGGGGGTGAAAAACACAATTAAGCTCAAGCAGGGGTGACAATATTTGCTAAAACTATTGAATTTACAAAAACCCAATTGTTGTCAAAAACAGGGGGTGAATTACCCAACATACCCCAAAAGTTATCTATAGCCCTGAATTACTATGAATACCATTATTCACAATAAACCATCATATCATGTTCATATTTCACACAATAACAAAAGCTTCCTAAAAGTCCACTCGACTTTTTTTTAAATTTAATACCTGTAGTAGAAACTGTGTTATGGTGATGTTGCACATTTATGTGAACACATTTCCTTGTACAACAAGGGTTGATTGTAAAACATGCATGCCCCCCATATGGGCTGTCAGTTGTAGTGGCAGCCATTTTGTGAATATTGTTTTTGTCACTGTGACCTTGACCTTTGACCTTGTGACCTGAAAATCAATAGGGGTCATCTGCCAGTCATGATCAATATACCTATAAAGTTTGATGATCCCAGGCCTATGAGTATTCTTGAGACATCATCCGGAAACAATTTTACTGTGTCGATTCACTTTGACCTTTGACCTAGTGACCTGAAAATCAACAGGGGTCATCTGCCAGTCATAAACAATGTACCTATGAAGTTTCATGATCCTAGGCGTAAGCATTCTTGAGTTATCATCCAGAAACCATTTTACTGTGCCCAAGTCACCGTGACCTTGACCTTTGACCTAATGACCTGAAAGTCAACAGCGGTCATCTGCGAGTCATGATCAATGTACCTATGAAGTTTCATGATCCTAGGCGTAAGCGTTCTTGAGTTATCATCCGGAAACCATTTTTATAAGTTGAGTCACCGTGACCTTTGACCTAGTGACCTGAAAATCAATACGGGTCATCTGCCAGACATGATCAATGTACCTAGTTAGTTTCATGATCCTAGACTAAGCGTTCTTGTGTTATCATCAAGAAACCATTTTACTGTTTCGAGTCACTGTGACCTTGACCTTTGACCTAGTGACCTCAAAATCAATAGGGGTCATCATCCAGTCATGATCAATGTACCTATGAAGTTTCATGATCCTAGGCATAAGCGTTCTTGAGTTATCATCCGGAAACCATTTAACTGTTTCGGGTCACCGTGACCTTGACCTTTGACCTAGTGACCTCAAAATCAATAAGGGTCATCTGCAAGTCATGATCAATGTACCTATGTAGTTTCATGATCCTAGGCATAAGCGTTCTTGAGTTATCATCCGGAAACCACTTTACTATTTCGGGTCACCGTGACTTTGACCTTTGACCTAGTGACCTCAAAATCAATAGGGGTCATCTGCGAGTCATGATCAATGTACCAATGAAGTTTCATGATCCTAGGCGTAAGCGTTCTTAAGTTATCATCCGGAAACCATTTTACTATTTCGGGTCACTGTGACCTTGACCTTTGACCTAGTGACCTAAAAATCAATAGGGGTCATCTGCGAGTCATGATCAATGTACCTATGAAGTTTCACGATCCTAGGCCTAAGCGTTCTTGAGTTATCATTCGGAAACCATCTGGTGGACGGACATACGGACCAACATTAGCAAAACAATATACCCCCTCTTCTTCGAACCATTTTACTATTTCGGGTCACCGTGACCTTGACCTAGTGACCTCAAAATCAATAGGGGTCATCTGCGAGTCATGATCAATGTACCAATGAAGTTTCATGATCCTAGGCGTAAGCGTTCTTAAGTTATCATCCGGAAACCATTTTACTATTTCGGGTCACTGTGACCTTGACCTTTGACCTAGTGACCTAAAAATCAATAGGGGTCATCTGCGAGTCATGATCAATGTACCTATGAAGTTTCACGATCCTAGGCCTAAGCGTTCTTGAGTTATCATTCGGAAACCATCTGGTGGACGGACATACGGACCAACATTAGCAAAACAATATACCCCCTCTTCTTCGAACCATTTTACTATTTCGGGTCACCGTGACCTTGACCTAGTGACCTCAAAATCAATAGGGGTCATCTGCAAGTCATGATCAATCTACCCATGAAGTTTAATGATCCTAGGTGAATGCGTTCTTGAGTTATCATTCAAAAACCATTTTACTATTTCTGGTCACCGTGACCTTGACCTTTGACCTAGTGACCTCAAAATCAATAGGGGTCATCTGCGAGTCATGATCAATGAACCTATGAAGTTTCATGATCCTAGGCTACAGGGCCCTCAATCTATCAAATCTGCCGCCGAATTTCGGCGGCAGTCCCCCTCCTAAAAAGTATACTTTTTTCCCCTTTTGGGGGGAAAAATTCCCCCTAAAAAAAAAAAAAAAAAAAAAATTTTTTTTTTTTTTTTTTTTTTATTGAAAGATGTGTCTCATGATTATTATATCTCAATTCTATTTCAATTTAATCTTTTCAAACATACTAAATTATGAAAAGTGCAAGGAATATAGTGCAAACCTGTACAAATGAAATAATGAGAGAGTAAGTAAAAAATCCCCCAAAAAGGGAAACGCTGCGAAAATTCCCCCTCCTAAGGGCTGCAGACCCCTTCCCCCAAAGTAGTGTGAGGGCCCTGCTAGGCCCAAGCGTTCTTGAGTTATCGTCTGACAAACAACTGGTGGACGGACCGACCGACAGACAGAAAGACCGACCGACCGACATGAGCAAAGCAATATACCCCCTCTTCTTCGAAGGGGGGCATAAAAAAAGTTAACCGTTGAGTTAGAAAAAAGAAAATTAAATTATGTTTCCAGCTAAATTTGCGAGAATGCTTTTGATTTTGCGAGTTGGTATTAAAGCTGCTCGCAATGTTTTGCAAGTAGAAAAAAAGTTAAATTCAAGCCCTAATAACAGCATTATGGGGACACTCAGGCTGACATTTGGGTGAGTAGTATAGCTCTGAATACCTTAACTCTTTATGAGTGTTTGCGAAAAAAGCCCTGATCTGTTGCCAATATGGGATTGTAATAAAACATTTGTAAATACAATGAACTTGAAACTACTTAAAATAGCAATATGCTATTGCAATGCAATATCACTTCTTGTTTCACTTACTCATGTGGTTTCATGTCTATGTAGTTATTTGGTATAAATCCCTCCCGGCCATTGAACTCTGCTTTGTACCAATTCTGGTCATCCTCTCGACTCAATATCTGAAAAATACGAGACAAAAAAAAAAATTAATATATAATAGAATAGCAAAATTTCATGCTGTTTTATTGTATTGCTTATTATAAATAATGTTTAAAGGTAAAACACACCATTACGTGAAGTTAAAATTCTGTGTCAAGACAATCGTACAATAAACATATTTATTATACACAATTTTAATTAATAGCTTAAACACTTGTTGCAATTATTTTTATACGTTTTCATTTTAAATCACACCTGCGTAAACAATCAAAGGTCTATCAATAAAGAAAGAGTAGAAAAATTAATTCAAGGCTGTGCGAGAACTTATCTGGCGTTAACATAAGTGGCTTCATTTTGTAAGTAAGTTTAATTCCAATGAACATGATTTAATGACTTTGCACAGTAGAATTGAAACAAGCGAAACATGAAACAAAGTCACCATACAAATGAATAAAAGTGATATAAGAATAATACATCATAGATCAGTGCCTTCCCCAGGAATTTTTTCAGGCGCCCCGGGCCGATCGGGGGTGGGTTCGGGTGTCCCCTCCCATCGTTGATTTTTTTAAAATTTAAATTGTCAATTCACGTTCTGTGGTGCGTTATAACTCAAAGAAAAACAGCGTCAAAAGATGTCATTTGGTGCGCTATGACTCTTCAAAAAAATCCCCCAGTCATTAAAAAAATATTTGTTTTTTATATTGTTTGTTTTAAAACTTTTCCGCACAGATGATAAAATCCCGACTCGAACGATTCGCCAATACATCCGTTTCAACCCGACTCTATTACTGTATACTTACTATTTTTCACGTTTCTATTTATTACCCGATAATCCAGTTTATACCGTTTGTATCAATCTCTTTCTGGTAAATATTTACGATAAAAGCTTTCAGTTATTTCTTTAACACAAACCTTGCCATTTTTTAAGTGACTAGTTATAGATTGGATGAAATATTGCCTCTGAATATGCGTCAATCCCCTGACCTGTTGTGTGGTTGTTAAAACGCTCAATACACGCCATTTGTATGCAATAGACGCAACGTTGTACATGCTGCATAATTTTCGCGCTCTTTTTAATTGAGAAAAAGATTCGACACAAAATAAATTTGCACTGCTAATTTGAAGCAAAAATATTTAACGTTGCGGTAACATTTACATTTGGAAGTGTGTTTCGGATTAAAAACGCGTTAACATCGACTTACGGGAATGGGTTTCGGATTACAAATTTAATTATTCCCATTTGAGATTTCAACAAATATTAACCGTTGCGTTATAAATTCAACGATAATTTGTGTAAACACTTTACGAGTTGAATAAATGTTTTGACGGAATTATGCATGAAATTCACGTTGTCCACGAGGATCACGGCCGGTTGCCATCATCAGTCTTCTTACTATCGATTATCGGAGGAAACATTTACAAGTGTGCGTAATTAATTCAACGAAAATTTGTTAAAGCGCATTACGTGTCGAATAAATGTCAGAAAAACGAGGTGAATCAGTTCTATAAATGGACATGTTGAAATACACATGTACTGGAATTAAATAAATTGTTATCACATAATTGTAACCGGGAGTCATTTGCACAACTTACTCGCTATAATAATTAATTGTTTACCACTCGCAATTAATTTCTCGTATTAATTATGAGTCATAGGTAACACTTGTTTACAGTAAAAAGGTGTGATGATGATGCCCGAAACCGTCTTAAATGTTCTGTATTGTACTAATTACCGGTTTTATATTACTCAAATGGTACAACTTCTTGCTAATCAAGCTGCGATAAACTCTTACTTCATGCCCGACGTCAAACAAAAATAATGGTCGATAGTTAACCCCGCCCTCATAAGCATTTGCGTAACCGATTGGACGATGAACTTCACAGTTTGACGACTGGAAAGTTACCAGATACATCCTTGTCAGCATTTAAATGACCGTGTAATGTGGCTAGAAAAATCGATACGCCCGTCATGCTATTCTCTTATCAGTGGATTATCCATTACCCCATGTGGTGTTTGTGGCGATTACTTGTGAAAGTAGGTACCGAGTGCTCTTTTAAAACAAGGAATATTGATACACTGATAGGGAAACCTTGATTTTTTTGGACAATCTCCACTTTCTTTTACTGAAGAATACACTGATCGGAAAATTTCAAGCGCCCCGGGGACTCTGATTTCGAAATTCAAGCGCCCCGGCAAGGGGCGCTTAAATGGCCTGGGGAAGACCCTGATAGATGGATAAAATATGTTTCTCTGCAGAAATATTAAGAGACAATAAGTAATATGTATATATTGCCAAATATGTGTTTCGAAAGAGAACCTTCCAGTACTTCTGTCGCCAAATTATTTCTTTTTATTGACACAAAGAAACACACTGTACATGAAGCGCCGTTTGCTTAACGCTAGCTTTTATTTAAGTGGCTCTAATAGTAAACAAGGGCTGTTTGTAAAACATGCATGCCCCCCGTGGTGGTGGTGATGGTGGTGTGGTGGTCGTGGTCATGGTGGTGGTCGTGGTGGTGGTCATGGTGGTGGTCATGGTTCATGGTGGTGGTAATGGTGGTGGTGGTGGTAACGCTAACATAGCATTACAATAACAATACTTAAGAATGATCAAATGGGAAAAGGTAACCTAGCACTGGCAGTAAATATGGGGCTCATTTACAGGTCATATTTTGGAATCTCTGCTGTAAAATGAGATTTTAAATGAATTTAAGGGAGGCAAATGCTGTAACAACAAGATGTGTTTGTGAAACACAATGTCCCCCTATATGATGTTTGACCTTGTAGGATGACCTTGACCTTGTGAAGGATGACCTTGACCTTGACCTTTCACCACTCAAAATGTGCAGCTCCATGAGATACACGTGCATGCCAAATATCAAGTTGCTTTCTTCAATATTGCAAAAGTATTCATAAAATAAGCGATTTGGGCCACATATATTTGACCTCTGACCTTGAATGATGACCTTGACCTTGACCTTTCACCACTCAAAATGTGCAGCTCCATGAGATGCACATGCATGCCAAATATCAAGTTGCTATCTTCAATATTGCAAAAGTATTTATAAAATAAGCGATTTGGGCCACATATATTTGACCTATGACCTTGAAGGATGACCTTGACCTTTCACCACTCAAAATGTGCAGCTCCATGAGATACACATGCATGCCAAATATCAAGTTCCTATCTTCAATATTGCAAAAGTATTCATAAAATGAGCGATTTTGGCCACATATATTTGACCTATGACCTTGAAGGATGACCTTGACCTTGACCTTTCACCACTCAAAATGTGCAGCTTCATGAGATACACATGAATGCCAAATATGAAGTTGCTATCTTCAATATAGCAAAAGTTATTGCAAAATGTTAAAGTTGGCGCAAACAGACCAACAGACAGACCAACAGACAGGGCAAAAACATAATGTCCCCCACTACTATAGTAGTGCATAAACAGTAGTTGTTTCCCTTGTTTGAACCATGCTAAATCCTTAAAATGCCTATTTCCAGTAACTATGACCTTCACCTGTGACCTTGACCTTTGACCTAGTGACCTCAAAATCAATAGGGGTCATCTGCCAGTCATGATCAATGTACCTATGAAGTTTCATGATCTTGAAAGTTCCAAGCGTTCTTGAGTTATCGTCTGACAACCACCTGGTGGACGGACCGACCGACAGACCGACATGAGCAAAGCAATATACCCCCTCTTCTTCGAAGGGGGCATAATAACAGTAGCGTGTTTCGGATTACATATTAAAATATGCTCATTTAAGAATTTAACATAATATTTATAGTGGTGTGTAAAGAATTCAACAATAATTTTTGTACACGCTTTACATGTCAAATAAATGGTGTGACCATAGTATGCATGAAACGCACAATTTCCATAAGAATTACACCCAGTTGCCATAATCTTCCAAGTAACTTGCCGAGATTTCATCGTTGACATGTACACCGTAGGGATCGACAGGTCTGTTAGAAAACAAACTGTCACAAAATGAAACACTTATCATGGGAATTAAAGCACTTATAGTCTGCAGGATTTTACGCCAGGTATTGACTGCCTACGAGTGCTGTCGCTCATGCAAAGCATGCGCTCTCATTGGCCAATATCAATTTTCCAATACATCCATCGATGCTCCGCCTTTAGTTGGGAAACTCTTAAAATATTCGGCGAAGACGATATAGCTTTGATCTTTAGAAGGGCTTGGTGCAGAAAAATACACTTCTTGGTAAATTCCAAGCCCCCGCTGACTCTGATTTGGAAATTCAAGAGCCCCGGCGAGGGACCGTTAAATGGCCTTTGGAAAGCACTTCCTACTTACTGAAACCTTAGTAACTATAAAAATCTATTCATTATTTAAGCAATATGAACATGTTTGAATATTCTTATACTACCAGAAATACTAACAAATATCAATGACGCAGCAAGGGTTTTCCACAGGCCATTTAACGATCCCTCGCCGGGGCGCTTGAATTTCGAAATCAGAGTCCCTGGTACGCTTAAAATTTTCCGATCAGTGTATTTTTTCAGTAAAAGAAAGTGGAGATTGTCAAAAAAATCAAGGTTTATCTATCAGTGTATCAATATTCCCTGTTTTAAAAGAGCACTCTGTACCTACTTTCACAGGTAATCAACATAAACACCACATGGGGTAATGGATAATCCACTGATAAGACGCGCATATCGATTATTCAAGCCACATTACACAGTCATTTGAATGCTGACAAGGATGTATCAAGTAACTTTCCAGTCGTCAAACTGTAATGTTAATCTTCCAATCGGTTACACGAATGCTTACGAGGGCGGGGTTAACTATCGACCATTATTTTTGATTGACGTTGGGCACGAAAAAGAGTTTATCGCAGCTTGATTAGCAAGAAGTTGTACCACTTATGTAATATAAAACCGGTAACTAGTACAGTACAGTACATTAAAGACGGTTTCGGGCATCATCATCACACCTTTTTACTGTAAACAAGTGTTACCTATGACTCATAATTAATACGAGAAATTAATTGCAAGTGGTAAACAATTCAGTGCTCCAGCTAGGCCTTAATCGAAGGGCGCCGCGCCCTGCCCTCCCGAACTTCCGCCCCTCCACCCCCCCCAAAAAAAAAAAATATATATTTTTTTTTTTTTTTTACATATGATTATTCATAAATCTCTTGTTACATTGTAATTACTTTTTAATCCTCATTGTAGACATTATATTTTAATGGTTTAATAATAATGGGAATAATACAATTATTTATAACATATAAATTAACATGCAATAGGAAGCATTCCAGAAACACCCGCGCACTCGTACATGCCCCTTTCACAAAATACTGCACGTCGAAAGTGCCCTTTTGACAAAATACTGCGCGTCGAAGGTGCCCTTTTGACAAAAAAGCCCCCTTGCCCTTTTCAAATCCTAGCTGGAGCACTGCAATTTATTACTTATAGCGAGTAAGTTGTGCTAATAACTCCCGATTACAATTATGCTATAACAATTTAATTCCAGTACGTGTAAATTTCATCGTGTCCATTTATAGAAGTGTTTAAACAAATTATCGTTGAATTCATAACGCAACTGTTAGTATTTGTTGAAATCTCAAATGGGAATAATTAAATATGTAATCCGAAACCCATTCCCCTAAGTCGATGTAAACGGGTTTTTAATCCGAAACATACTTCAAATGTATATGTTACCGCAACGTTATAATAGTCTTGCTTCAAATTAGCAGTGCAAATTTATTTTGTGTCGAATCTTTTTCTCAATTAATTTTGAATTAAAAAGAGAGCGAAAATTATGCAGCATGTACAACGTCGCGTCATTTCAGGGACCTATACAAACATATAGGTCCCTGGTCATTTGCATAGAAAGCATGCGTGTATTGAGCGTTTTAACAAGCACACAACATGTCAGGGCATTGACGAATGTTCAGAGGCAATATTTCATCAAATCTATAAATAGTCACTTAAAATTTATTTGATACTGTAGAAAAATGGCAAGGTTTTTGTTAAAGAAATAATTGAGAGCTTTTATCGTAAATATTTACCAGAAAGTGATTTATAAAAACGGAATAAACGGAATTATCGGGTAATAAATAGAAACTTGAAAAATAGTTAGTATACAGTAATAGTCGGGTTGAAACGGATGTATGGGGGAATCCTTCGAGTCGGGATTTTACTATCTGTGCGGGAAAGTTTTAAAACAATTAAACAATATAAAAAATTATATATATTTTTTAATGACTGGGGGATTTTCTTGAAGAGTCATAGCGCACCAAATGATGTCTTATGACGCTGTTTTTCTTTGAGTTATAACGCACCACAGAACATGAATTGACACGTTAAATTAAAAAAAATCAATGTCTGGAGGGGATGCCCCTCCTGAACCACCCCTATCAGTCCGGGGGCGCCTGACAAAAATCCTCTGGAAAGCACTGTGTTATATTGCCAAATAAAAACATCAAAAAAATGACATAATGTAAACAAAAACATGACTGTCAGGTCAATTACGTTCATCGACAAAAGACTCTTATTAATTTATAAAACAACAGATTTATACGAACGGAAAATATTTTTTATTTTATTGAGCTTATTAAAATACGATTATTAACGTTTCAATAATTTCGATGTCGTATGAAAAATCGACAAAAGCAAAAGCAGGAAGTTGTGGAGTGAGTGTCACACAGTTTATTTAATTTTATTGTAAACATTAAGGTCACAATCGACACCTTCATTACGGCTTTCAAATAGAACAAATGTTGTTTAACACGTTAAGCATCGCACCTTTAGAACGTCGCCCTTAGAGAAGCTTAATTCGTCGTCAGCTGTAGCGTTAAATTCATGTTTGGCCACGGCCTCCATGTTGGTTTTTGCTTTTTACAAATTCTTCCGCGCAAAGATCGTCAGTTAAATATTCAGCGGATCCATATTTGAATATGGTGGCAAACACTGGCATATATAAAACATCTTCAATAGAGAAATATATTTTATTACCTTAATCTGAATAACTATTTGAGTTGTTTTCAGAACTATATGTTCTGTAAGAAAGTAGTTCTCTTAGGTGTCGATGGAAAAACAAATGTTATAATGGAAACAATTATGGGGCACTTGTCGGTTGTCGGCTCTTTCGGCCCCGTTTGTTTCAGGCTTATTCGGCCCTAATTTCAGGCTCATTCGGCCCAAGTACTAGGCTTTTTCGGCTCCATTTTTAATTTGAATAAATCATTGAAAATATATTGGTCGATACTCTTTAAAACTATGGAATATTGTTTATCACAGAATTAAATTGTCTTTATTGAAGATTATTCAATTGAAAAAAGATCCTCTTGTCTTTTGCTTCAGGTATGTCGTCGTCGAAATGAGGCGTTATTATAGACTAGATACAAGAGTCTGAGACGGCTTTGAAAATAAAACAAGTTATAAATTTATTTCTATAACATATATTTGGATAACTTTAAAGTGATAACAATAAGGAATACACACGTCTTTACAATACAATATAGTATCGTATTTACTGCACATAAATTGTTCATTTTATTAATAAGTCCAATTACATCATCACCATAATCATCATAATAATCGTCAGTATATTAATGATCATCATCATAATAATCATCATCATCATATTTTTTCTGTCGCGGAAATGTCTACAACGTGTTTGCAAATTTCGTTACAATTTTTATTCTTATTGACATCATTCACTTTTTTCCTGTTGTGATACACATCGTTAAGGCATTAAACAGATGTTGTTTTCTTTAATTACTCCGACCCCGTCATTAATTATCGTATGAAGCCATTGTCTAGCACACCCGCACCTATGCCAGGTTTTATGACCTTTTTGTCAGGTTGTTAAATACATAAGTGATATGTATTCGGATCAATAGGTAATAAATACAAATAGGTAGATTTAAGATTATAAATGGTAGATTTAAGATTATAAATAAAAAATAATCTTACAGAAGAATTGTGTCCGTAAAATTTGAACTGACAATAAAATGAATAAAAAAGGCATATTATAACCTCTCAACGATTTTACTATATTAATATATGTTCAAGCTAACATAGGAAAATAACTAATTTATATGTCGAAAATCTTAGCAAGTCAGTTTGCAGAGACACTTTCATGTATTGCATCATGATTTTAATGTTTTATGTATGCAAAATTGTGAAACTTGTAAACATTGGATGAGACTATAATAATAATAAACTCCCTATCATAACTCATTTGTGAATTGACAAAACGAATCTAATATTTTTTCAAAACAATTATTAGTTTAATTGCATAACCAATCAGAGTAAAAAAATGATTCTTAATGACAGCATACACTTAATCACTACGATCCCGTCTTTCATTATCGAGTGAAGCCATTGACTAGCACCCGCACCTATGCCCGGTTTTATGACCTTTAATTATCAGGTTGAAAAATACATGTGTCACCAGATTAACAAATTGTAAAAAGGCCATTAGATGAATTAATGTTTGCACGTTTGCATTCCAAGTCTCAGGTCTCATTTAAAAAGCATTTTTACAATATTTCATGAGAGAAGTTAGAATTTTATTGTTAGTATTTGTTACCAAAAGTATAAACGTATGCATACTAGGTCGGCTATAATAGATTTTGTTGATATACATGTACAATTTATATATTGGTATATTGGATGTTTGTACAGACGAAACATATGTAGATTAAAAGTTGTATAAAAGAAACATATGTAAATTATAGATGAGGTTATATTATTCCGTAAAGAACTGCAAAATAGCCGACAAAAAACAACAACAATTGAACATATCAAACAAATACACATCATTTACACCTTTAATCAAACGCAATATTTAACAAACAAATCGACAATCGATTCAATTAAAAGCCGGCACAATTTAACAATTAAAACAAGTACATTCGTAACAGTTTGTAAAACGATAATGGTTTTCAAAGAAAAACTATTTTAAAATACATAAAATATATCGTATAGGTCTGTGTTTTCAATTAATTTCATTTTATCATCCATAATCACAAAGACCTATAAAATATTTTGTATTTTATAGGTCTTTGATAATCAAAAGCAATACAACGAAACAAACTGACAACACAATATATCATTTTATACACCCTTTTTCAATTATAATCAAAATATATTGTCACCAAACGAACGAACCGCCAGCTAAATCTAACCGAATAAGCCTGGTCGATTTGGGGCCGAATAAGCTTGGGGCCGAATTGCCTTGAAATTTCTGTCTGGGCCGAAAAAGCTTGGGGCTGATAAGCCTGCTACCCTCTTGTCGACATGCTAGAGCCATAACTAATTTTATTTTGAAAAGACGGTCTGACCTATTTTAATGATGTGTTAGTTTATTCCCTTTTATTCCTATAAAAGCATATTTCGATTTTTTATTTTATTATATCAACCGCAGGTGAGGAGAAGGGCATTGCAAAAAAGATATGAATGGTGACGATAGTTTCTCCAGTAATGTTGTATTATTTACTGATAAAATAAGCGTTTTAAGGGTCACAAAGAGTTGAGTTGTCAAGAATTTAATTCAATATCTTATCTATACTGATTGAAGCACCGAAAACATCACCAAAACCGTAATAGAAATAAAGTGTGATTCTCTCCCACCAACCTCAGACATCTCACGATTTACCGATCAGCTTAACTGGCTACAATTCACATCACTGCATTTTTTGTTTTTGTAAGGAAAACACAACATCAACAATTTAATTTCAATTCCACATATATCGTTACAGGAAATGGAAAATCGTGTTTCATTGTAAAATAAAGCAGACTTTTGTACATTCATTCAGGGACTAATAAAAACAAGGTCCCTGATTCATTAAATAATATATATTACAGTAGTTGAGCCGTACCCCGTGCATGTGTGCATATATCAGAAATAGTCGTTCAAAGACTTATAACCATGATAACTTTCGATAATTCCCTTAAGCGAATTGGTCCAGGTTTATCCTAATCCAGTTTACACCTCCTTTGGTAATAAAGCTGCCCTGATGTTAAATTGAAATCAGATACGTACAGCTAATTGCCAAGAACAATCTGGACAAGATGTGCACTAAGTTGTGCACTATGTGCTTATTTAATATGTTCACAGAAATGTACATACTATTATATATATATAACCTCGTTTAAATGATTTCCAAACAAATAGGGTATCCTTTACGCATTTTTTGTCTTGTGAAATAATCATTTGTGAACTATAAAATCACCTTTTGTCACAACATATGTATGAAGTATTATTTTACATATGAAGCATAATAAAAATAGGTTCTGTTCAGCACTAAGTAATTTTGACTTTTTACAGTCTTTTCTGTTAACGACTTTCTTTAAAGAGGAGCGCTTATTTGCGAATCTTCATTTCTATTAAAAATGAGCTATAGCATGTACACCTCTCATTCCAGTCCTCTCCAGAAATGGATCAATTGTGTTTTTTATACGATTTTAAAACACACATCTTTGAAACAAAGTTCTGAAGTAAAATTTGTATTCTCTGGCTAAAAAAACAACACACAAAAAACAACACTATGTAAATCGAAAAGGTTTATACAAATTACTTACTATATGTAGCCACCTCAATTGATTTAATTCATGTACACTGTTTCCCAACGGTCCGTGCATTCTTATCCGGAACAAGGGATACCGTATACATTGTATTCAGCTAAAAGTTACACTGATATCCTGGTTTGTCACGGGCATCGAAACGGTTGATGTACATACTATTATATATATATAACCTCGTTTAAATGATTTCCAAACAAATAGGGTATCCTTTACGCATTTTTTGTCTTGTGAAATAATCATTTGTGAACTATAAAATCACCTTTTGTCACAACATATGTATGAAGTATTATTTTACATATGAAGCATAATAAAAATAGGTTCTGTTCAGCACTAAGTAATTTTGACTTTTTTACAGTCTTTTCTGTTAACGACTTTCTTTAAAGAGGAGCGCTTATTTGCGAATCTTTATTTCTATTAAAAATGAGCTATAGCATGTACACCTCTCATTCCAGTCCTCTCCAGAAATTGATCAATTGTGTTTTTTATACGATTTTAAAACACACATCTCTGAAACAAAGTTCTGAAGTAAAATTTGTATTCTCTGGCTAAAAAAACAACACACAAAAAACAACACTATGTAAATCGAAAAGGTTTATACAAATTACTTACTATATGTAGCCACCTCAATTGATTTAATTCATGTACACTGTTTCCCAACGGTCCGTGCATTCTTATTTGGATGCCAAAGTCTTTTGATATGTATTTGTTTAAAAAAAAATCCGGAACAAGGGATACCGTATACATTGTATTCAGCTAAAAGTTACACTGATATCCTGGTTTGTCACGGGCATCGAAACGGTTGATGTGGATGCTTGTCTCAATTTTTTCGTCGGAGGGAGGTTCGGGGCTATGGTGTGCGGGCGGGCCGGTTCTGGCTTGGTCGGCGGCGGTTGCGCTTATGGGGGGGGGCGGCGGTTTCTGCGCGCTGGAAACTGACACAATACGACATTGGAATTGACTTTCACGACGGAATTACGCGAACAGTTGGACAAGTACTTCATTTTCCACTCCAGACCAACACACAACAGCCATGTGCATTACATGAAACAAAACCCATACATCATGCCATCTAAGAAAACCCACCCAACCCCATTTTTATTTAACAACCAGTGCACATAAAGGTCTCATTGGCCACCGCGCTCTGGTCCTCTTGTCAAAATTATTTATTTTGCGAATAGCCGGTGTAAATTTGACCTTTTTTGGCTCAAATTAAACTTCCTTCACGTAAGTCACAGAAATACAAACATTACATATACCATAACATATAACATAAATTAAAGCAGTCCAGAAGACTCGGCAATTAACAGTAAATAAAACTGATGTATACACCCAGCTTCTTCTAAATTGGCCCAGGAAACGGACTCAATCGCGTTTCAATTAAGTAGTAAGTACTTTCAATGCAATCGAGTTAAAATAAATAGGTTTAAACTAAACTAATTGGTTGTTAATTAATATTCAAAAGCAACAGACTGCTGAGCCAGAGTAATTCTAGAGGCTGACCTTTAATCTGAATGGAATAGCTGTTCGCACAACTCAATCGTTTATGTGAATGTGAACCGTGTGCACAATTGTTGACAGCTGATCAGGAAATAGACAGTGAACATTACTATTTAGGCTTTGGAGTGAACGTTTTGGATTATTTAGTGTTTCGTTCGTAAAAAACAAGTGCGACTATGTCAATTTTGACTTTGGAAGCTAAGTTAGAGCGCCAGGATCCATCGACACCATGGGGATTTCGTTTGCAGGGCGGAAAAGATTTTAGCAGCCCATTAACAATTGCACGAGTATGGATTTAGAAATGTTTATCATTTAATTATTAACAACAGAATGGTTTTATTCACAAGTGAGGTCGTACCGATGCTTTTAAATACAAATTTTTGCTTGACTCCGTATTTCATGATTTTTTTTTTAATTTAAGTGGTAGGATTTTGTCATGTACTGATGTAGTTACATTAGGCTTCCTTATTCCTACATTACACATTTCCTTTTCACCACCTACATATCTTGGAATTCATAACATTACTCTGATAAATTTTGAGTTATTCACATACAAAGATTTTTTCTTAAATAATGTGCATGGTAGATTTTGTTTGAAAAAACATCAAAATGATAACTGAACTTATTGATAGGAATTCTGAAGAAATATACTAATAAGTCTAAGTTGCTAGGCAACCTTCATAGAATCTGAATCTGTTACTAAGAAAACATCTGATATATAAATTATTTTGCCATTTAATCTTTTATTAGGAAATACAATTTTAAGATTTATGTAGCACTTGTGTCAAAATTGTTTTAATTTAGTATAAAAGTCTTTATAAATCTAAAGTAACGGAATTTACAGGAAAAAATATTTTTTAGTTCTTGACAAGATATCATTTGACATTTAGTAATTTACAGGGAAGGATTATTAAAGACATTTATGTTTTTAATGTTGCAAACATGCAACTCTAAATACTTTGTGGTAAAAGTTCATGACTTTATTGTGGCTGTCTTGTCATGCTTTGCTTTCTATAGGCCAGTTCATTGTTATTGTTTTGATTCCCGATTTTCGCGCATGCGCAATGCACTGGTAGTCAAAAGCATTGCTTGCAGCTAACGCAAAGCATATGGATAACGAGATTTGTTTAGTCAATAAATTGAAAAGAAACTAAAAAAACAACACCTAAATAATATTTAAAAATATAATGTTTAGTGCCAAAAGAATGCATTAACACATTTATTTGCATTTTAAAAGAACGGGTCATTAGCATAAAAGTAATTAAGATTGTCTGAAGACTGAACGACAGACAATTCGACGCAACAAAGAGCTCTATGCATTAGCCGTATAATTATTTGCAGAAAAGCTTCAATAAAAATAATGATACATCTAATTATAAAATTATAATTATCAATTGCATGCGTAAACTAGAATAATAAAAAAATAGTGATAGCTAGAATGTGTCAGTGTTTCATTGAAAATAAACGTACTAAAAAGCCCTATTAAACGCGAAGTTCATGACGGTATTTACATGTAATTTTAATTTGGATGGGTGTTGTTCAGAGAATGGCTTGAGAAATATTAACATTCAACTGAAAAACACAACCTCACATGATGCAAATTGAACTGTGTATTCATGTATTTTGTAAACTCGTTACTAGTGATCGAGTATGAGTGACAACTATCTAACATTTAACACACACGCACAAACACACACACACACAACATAATATATATACATATATAATATAATATATACACATTGTTTCATTATTATTTACCCCCATTAATGTCAAACGTAATTTCTTGTTTTTATGATGTTTTTCGTGCATTGCCGTAACATTACATCATCATACGGAATGACGTATTTATAATTAACCGATGCCCGCTAAATACGTTAAATATTTTTTATTTACATTTTATAATTCATAAATACTTTATTTTTTTATAAATAAAACGGGCTTGTATCTTTACCGTGTTCAATTTCCGATAATCTATAGACTTCAAATTTGACATTTAATTTGTACAATAATTATGTAACATATCTAATTTAAGCAACTGTTAAGTATGTCGGTGGTAAATTTATTCAACCAAATGCCTAGTTACTTAATACTACCAGAATGAAGACATGGTGGCATCATCAATTGCGTTTAATGACCAGACTGTCATCTGCCACCTAGTGTGATTTATGACACCATGTTGTTAGTTAGGTCTGTACAATATCTGATCAAAACGAGATAATCGTATTAGGCAGAACAAAGGGGCAATTAAACACCGGAATACAAAGGCTTAAACGATTTTAATATTGATGCAAACAATCAAATGAAAACTATTGCATTTAATTTAATTAAATGTTTATTTAATGTGTCAACATGTTAGTTTACCCGGACCAGGGTAAAGGTCCCTGCCCAGACAAATACCATTATGGTTAATTTGTAAATGTTTTTTATTTGGATTTGATCTATTTATTCATTGTGTTCAATCTTATTTGTTTCAGTAACGTAGAGCAACTTGTTGGCATGTTGAAAAATAAAATCTAAATATAATCGTTTAAATATAACCGATCACGCTCTATTTCTCCCCATTGATTTGTATCTTTCTTTTGACTACCAATATAGCCCGGATGTAAACACGCAGGTGCGCGTGACGTCACGCGTGAACTGGTCTATTGCTATACATGCAACATATGAGTTTGGTTTATGGTCACCATACAAGACAGATCGGGTTCCAACAGGCTACTAAAGATCCCCCCCCCCACACACACACATCATAAAGGCAAACAAAAATTAAATAAATTCAGTAAAAACCAAATGCATGTACCTGATTAATATTTGCAGTGTCCGACAAATTTCTTATTTTTCAGGTAGCCCACTGGGCTACCAATAAAAATATTTGGTAGCCCATAAAATTTTCCTGCAGAATGATAAAGAGGCAGGTTTTCATCTTTAATTTATTTCTTCATTTACATATACATAATATGTATACATACATATATATAATACAGCAAGTCGTCTCATGTACACAGTCAATATCGTAAATTAATGTTACAGTACAGGTACCGTGTACATAAATGTAAATGTACGAAAGAAAATCATATACTACATGTAGATATTACATGTATGTGCACATGTAGGTGTACTTGAATTCGGACAGCATGTGAAGTCGGAAACATAAATAAAGCGTTTAGATGATCAATACGATTGACTCTTATGGTTTTAATCAATACAATTGCCCTTTTTAACAACAAATACCGAGTTTCAAGAAATCAAGAGTATTAAATTATTTATTTACTTGTGTCCGACTTTAAGTACTGTCCGAATTTACGTATTGCATCCGTATGTTACGACACTTGTTTGCAGTCAGTATACAATACAATAATTGTTTCAATAATGAAGGAACTGATACAGCGTAACGGTAACGATACAGCGTGTTTACATTATATTTTATTAAGAGGAAATGTCAATGCCAAATAATTCGCTAGATACCCCGGTACCTGAGTTGAAATTTACAACGAAACTTATAATGGAAATCAAATGATCTCAATGTTGTACCCGCTACAAAAAATTATTTACAAATAAATACACCCACGCCAATTTTCGCGCGCTTTTTATCTGGACAAAGAAATTCATTTATTAAATGTAGAATTTTGTAGTTTTTCCTAAAATAGCTGTACACGACGCGTGCAAACCGTGGCAAGTGATTTACGCATGTTGCAATACAACGGTCCTGATTGTGAGCTTATATCATCATATCTTTAAATAGAACCATATGCCGAAATTCAGTTGACACTTTCAAAAATTTCAAACGTTTGTGTATTATGACTCTTATCGTCTATATTTGGTTTTAAAAATATAAATCGGGCATATATGGGATTATTGATTAACAGTCGATTAATCAAATTATTAATTGACAATGCAAACTAATTAGCAGGTGTTAACAGCATTCACACCGTTGTTATTAATATTCATTTTCGGTTTCGTTACCGTTTTGAAGAATCCGCTATAATTGTTTTGATTTATTTAATGTTCTGCGTCCTTGGATATTTAACGACATCAAAAACATTGGCGCTATTACTCATTGTTGCGGTTAACAAAGAATTCAATACTGCGAAATGACGTTGCATCATGTGCGCCAACTATCTAACTGGCTCTCATTATATTATAAGCAGACGACAAATGTTTATTCTGGATGATTAAAATACAATGTTAATGTTTACGACATTACCGCAAGTGATCGGTGACTGATTAGATAATTGATTGCACTTTGTTATCGGATTATAAGAAATACACAGTGTACAAACACATGGTCAGTGTGTTTATTCTACGTATGTCTGTCAATAAACAGGGCTACCACTCTTATAGATTTATAGTAGCCCGGCGGGCGTCAGCTGGAAAATTTCAGTAGCCCGATGAAAAATTTCAGTAGCCCCCGGGCTCCGGGCAATGGATTTGTCGGACACTGATTTGAATGCAGCTTTAATTTGAAACTCCTTCCAACTTTCTTGAGTCTTGATTGTTAAATAAGTAGGGGTTATAGGACTTTTCTTGTTCCTCACATTAATTTTATAAAGCCTAATTCACCAAATGAGCTCATGTGACATGTTTTTATTAGTGTTGGATCTTTATTAATTTGATAGAAACATCGTTTATGACATTGGTGCTATTCAAACTTAAAGTGCAACAATACATGTACCTGTTCCATGCCAATTATTCACTTTTCTATGCAAGAGGTAATTTTAAAGATCTTCTTGAAATTTTGTGTTAGCTTTGTTTTGATTCATGAAATATTTTCAATGTATTATGTAAACATGTAATACATAATTTTTTATTATGATGACTGCATTTGAAACAAGTATTTCTTTTGATCTCTTTTATGAAAAACTTTTTTTAAGCAAAGTCTTCATGTGAGATTTTTTTTTACTCTAAACATTTTTGTCTTTTTGATTGGTTTCTGATTTCATAGCGCTTCAATGTAATAACCAAAGGCAATCATTTTTACCTGCACTGCTTGTAAACAGGCTCAACACAACATGTGTAAAATTTGGCGTAAATATCTGGATTCAGGCATATTTGCTTCTAATTTTCTATCAATTGATAGTTAAATCATAAAATGCATAAATAAATACTAGCAAATTTAAAACAAGTTACAGTACAGGCACCGTGTACTTAAACAAACGCCACTTGCCGCGGTGTTCATCTCACTGTGTTCACTTACCAATATGAACCCCGCGATGGGTGTTCAGATCAAATGTCGCGGGGGCCGTTTGCCATAAGGCGAACACCGCACTTCACCGCGGACCCATAATATCTACCGCGGTGTTCATCGTGCTTGCTAAAAATAAAATAATTGAACATAAACATATTGTATTGATCCCTTTCATTTAAAAGTGATAATGAATAATGTTTTTCACTCCCATGCCCATGACAGTGTTTTCTGTCCTTTTTAAACACCGCGTTTAAAAGAAAACCTTGTTCGAACCCAGCTGTAGGATATCGCACCCGTATATAGGAGTGTTAATTGCGTGTTTGATTATGCAATAAACAGTTTGAAGCCATGAAGAACTCATAACTGATTGTAGTAATCGTATTATCCTGAGTCTCTGGGTTCCCCAATACGTATGTGTCAACTGTCTCAATCGCATACATGCAACTTCTCCCATCTTTATCCATTACTTGATAATCCCATATAAGTATCAAATGAATATTCTATTTACTATTTACATACGATTCTATTTAAAGATTTGATGAAATAAGCGCCCAATCAGGACATTTGTATTCCAACATGCGTAAATCACCTGACACGGTTTGCACGCGTCGTGTACAGCTATTTTCGGTTACAACTTCTACATGAAATAAATGAATTTCTTGTTCTGATTAAAAGTGTGCAAAATAAAAATTTCATAGCGGGTACAGCATTGAGATCATTTCATTTCCATTTAAAGTTTCATTGTGAATTTTAACTAAAGTACCGGGATATCTCGCAAATTATTTGGCATTGACATTTTCTCTTTATAAAATATAATTTAAACACGCTGTATCGTTACCGTTATGCCGTTTCAGTTCCTTCATTATTGAAACAATTATTGTATTGTGTACTGACTGCACACAAGTCGTAACATACTGATGCAGTACGTAAATTCGGACAGTACTTAAAATCGGACACAAGTAAATAATTGATTTAATACTCACTTGATTTCTTTGAAACTCGATATTTGTTGTTAAAAAGGGCAATTTTATTGATTAACACCATAAGTGTTAATAGTATTGATCATCTAAACGCTTTATTTACGTTTCCGACTTTACGTACTGTCCGAATTTAAGTACGCATACATGTGCACATACATGTAATATCTACATGTAGTATATGATTTTCTTTTATACATTTACATTTAAAACGCGTGAATGACCATCGTAGACATGTGTTTACGGTGGCTGCGCTGCAACGCGGTGATCACGGGTGTTCCTGTTAACGAGAGCGTGTAATCGCAGCGATTTCGGGTGTTCGAAAAGTGAACACCGCGGACAGGCGTTTTTGTTTAAGTACACGATGCCTGTATTGTAGATATTTATAATTTTAATTTAGAATCATTGTATTACAGAACAATTTGTTTAACAATTGTAATCAAACGAAACTCAAGGTCATGAGTTTGCCCAACAGAGACAGGCAGAATTGGTCAGTATTTAAGATTTGTCATATTTGTCAGATGATTGATAAAGGTGAGTGATGGTCAATTTCTTAAATCACAATTTAAACTAAACCAACAATAATGTGACTCATACAATTAAAAAAGATCTAAATATTACAAAAGCCACTTTTTAAACATACATTTTCACAATGTACTTGACTGTTATCAGCAATATCAATAGATTTTTAGAATCAGTAGTCTAATGACCTGTGCAAATTTCAATGATCAGATTAAGATTTCAGAGGTAAAAAAGTCCGCAGTAATTGTTTGTGCATCCTACTTACATTCTCAGCCAACTGCATGGTATACATACATGTATTAGTCAAACACTTTAAGATTTAACAAAATTTGTATTTTATGAAATATATTATTTTAAATAATTTATTTATTTAGCATTCAGATAACATTTTCACCAAAATGATGTACGGCAGCCAGGTAAATAGCATGACTCAAAAGTGAGAAAATTGCATTATGTTTGCATCAAATAGCACATTTCTGCTTTATTTGAAATCCCTGGTAATGCAGTTCTTTTCTACTGAACAGTAAATAAAAGTCTCCTGAACTCCGATTCTAGTATGCATTTGCTTCTGTGCCAATATATAAATTCCTGCTACTTCAAAGTGTTAGCAGCATATGTTTTGTAGTTTTTTTATTAGGTAAAGTTAATAGGTATGCTGCCATTCCGGTATATCAGTGAAGCAGCTACATTTATCACTGGAATATTACGATACCATAATTCTGCCACAAATATCCTATCTAATGCTTTTGTGGTGATACATGTATCAACCAGAGGTTAAAGATTGGAGCAGAAACATTTTATTGTTAAAATATATAAACTTAATTTAACTTTCAAAAATAATCAATATCTTAAAAAAGATACTACATGTATTGTTGCCAAGAAACAGAGGCATTTGTTTCAATATCATGAAAATACAGTACTCAGTTATCAATTGTTACCACAATTTGTATTGTGGTACATTTCATTCAGAACAATTTTGCATTACTACTGTTTGTTTCGTCCTACTTATTTCTTTTATAAAAATGAACATAATTTTTTATTGACAGTCTGTACAAATGAGACCTGTATAGTTAGCAACCATTTTTATAAATACTTACATTCTATTAACCCTTAAAGCGCTGGAGCTGAATTTTAAAGGCCTTTGCAAACAGTTTGGATCCAGATGAGACGCCACGTTCTCATCTGGATCAAAACTGTTTGCTATTCTGATAGTATTCTTTGAAAAAAAATGAAGAAAATGCTTATTTTACAAATTCAGCAGACGACATTTTATGAGACGACAAATTTCCCAGCATGCAAAGGGTTAACATATTTTTACATAAAGGCTATATAAACAAGTTCCATCCAAGACACACCCTTTCACCCTTGCAATAAAGGGATTCCTCTTACTTTTCTAGATAACAAAGTGAGTTGTTGTTATGAAACTTCATACATGTATATTACCTTTTATCCAAACCTACCTTTGGATAGCATATAGGATCGGTGGGGTCAAGCCGTCAAGGTCAAAGTTAAATAAATATAGACAGTTGTTAATGCTTAATAAATCAAGAATGAATTAAGCAATGGGTAATAAAACTAACTACGGTAAATAAATACCAAATATCCAGTCCTCTATAGGGTTGCATTTGGCATATACATGTATGAGGTCAAGGTTATAACAATGTTACTTAAATAGAAAAAAGGGACTCTATCTAGTCACTTCAAAATAAATTGAGCTATTTTTATGCAACTGCATACACAGGGCCAATCAAAACTTCATTTAAGATTGCTGATGGAGTCAAGGTCATTGTTACTTACAAAAATGGCTGTCACTCAATATTGCAATAAAAAATGGAGCTCTTGTTTTGAAACTACGTACATAAATGCCTTATTTGTAAATATGGCATGAAATTGCACATGGAGAGCATGGGGTCAAGGTGAAAGTTAGTAGATATTGAAGAAGTATTTTTACTTATAACTTAAAAACAAATTGAGCAATAATTTATTGTAATGAAACTTTATTTACTTAGATTCATGATTAGGTGAATGCATTTGGGATGTGTGTTACCAAAATCAGGGTCACTTACAAAAAACAAATGATTTCTTTTTAATACAGTATAATCTTGAGAACAGACAACTAATTGAATTGCAAGCATTAATACTTTGTGCAACATCTTCAGTTTTGTTTACATATGTGGGGCACATTGGGTCAAGATCAATTGTCAAGGTTCAATGTTAGTAAATGGTTTTCACTCAAAATCAAGATTTGTATTTCTCTGAGTGTATTTTGAATATAAAAAATTATTTGTACTTGAAAGCCTAAATAAATGATCTTCTAAACAAATAGTTTGTTTTTATAAAAAGGTGCCAAAAACTCTTACAAGGACAAGAAAAGTCAAGCACAGTGAAAGTCTGACTTTCAGTTGCATTCAAACTTGCGCCCACAAATATCAAGCATTTCCAAATATGCCTTCAATATGTCTCTTTAAGCCATTTTTTTTCTGTATATAGGTTAACCCAGGAAGTCTGGCGGCCAAGTGTGGATTGCAGCAAGGGGACATAATTCTTAAAATCGGTAGTAAGTCAAGTGACACGCTAAAACACAAGGATGCCCAGGATGCCATCATATCTTATGGAAATAAATTAGACCTTTTACTCCAGAGGTAGGTAGATCTAACATGTAGATTGTTTTTCTGACGCTGAACTAGGACAGTTACGTTTCTTTTGGTGGATAGTGTTTTTATACTTTATTGATATGGGTAGATGAAAAACAACATACATGTATTAGGTCAGGATTCGAAATAATGTCTTTGCTTGATTTAAGCCTTTTGTCCAATTCCATATGATTTGATAGTAAACTGGTGAACTTTCCACTTGCAAGACTATGTTTATTTAATTTCTGAATTTTACTAGGCCATATTCCATTTCAGGTGCCTCAGGGTATTGGGTTAGTTGTTTAGCATAAAGACTGGACATTTAAAGTCCGTTCAAAACAACTATGGAAAGATTGTGAATCAAATTTGTAATTATAAACAAATGAATAAACTAGACCCTGCTCTAGTCACAGCAGCAACAGATGCACCACAAATGGCAAATCACATGTTTTGGTTAAGAAATATGTTCAGTGTAAAAATGATATACATGTATTATTAAATAAATAATTTGTGCATTAATAGGTGGAATTATTGACACCCTGCATATGCATTTAACATATATTTAATGATATATTTGTACAAGATAGAACTTTGATTATAGGGATGATCACTATCATGACGTCTCAAAACTGATAATTTGCCAACAATAGTTGGTGATTGACACAAACATGTGTGAGACAATGAAATATATGAAATGTTAAACTTTCTTTATGAACAGACAACATGATAAACCACTACTCTACATGTGTACTGAAAAAATTAAGTAGTTGTGCTTTTTTTTTCAATCATGTCAGCCTTCAGTAATAAATGTAATTCACTTTGTATTTTTCTCGTTCCTGCAATTGTAAAAAAACAACAATGCAAAGTACCTGAATAATATAAAGCTGTATCTTGAAATGTGTTGCACTAATTTGGATAATTAGAGCAAAATGTACAAGTATTAAAGACAGGCGTACCTGTACCTGTCCTGGCTGTTGGGATACCGATAATAGACAACTATTGTTGACATTATTTCAATGTCTTGACCTTTATAGTATCTAACTAATGTGGTTCTTTGTTGAGCGGGTATGTTGCCTGTATTCATTTGAGAACTTGGTATGAAAAATTATAAAGCTCTCCTTCAAATCTGGCCACTTTGAAGGGATTTCGGCTGATTTGAAAGTGGCTGACTATAAAAGAGAAAGGTTTGGACTTATTTCATCAATCAAGAATAAGAAACGTGATAGAGATGATAGAACTGAAATTACTGAATGAAAGTCGACAGTTGGATGTAATATTGAAATGGAAGACAGTGATTGCAAAAGTTAAATTGTACAAGTATTATATATATCCCATGTTGATGAATATTTAATAATTTATATACGATTATACCATGGACCCACCAAAAATCCAGACATATGAAGAAATATTCCTTTCATTATATTTTATACGAACAGACAAAATCTTGCATTTTGAAGAGATTTTTATGTCCCCCACCCACTATAGTGGGGGACATATTGTTTTTGCCCTGTCTGTTGGTGTGTTTGTTTGCCCAAACTTTAACATTTGCCATAACGTTTGCAATATTGAAGATAGCAACTTCATATTTGGCATGCATGTGAGCTGAACATTTTAGGTGGTGAAAAGTCAAGGTCAAGGTCATCCTTCAAGGTCAAAGGTCAAATATATGGGTCAAAATTGCTCATTTAATGTACACTTTTTCAATATGGAAATTTTAGCATGCATGTGTATCTCATGGAGCTGCACATTTTGAGTGTTCAAAGGTCAAGGTCATCCTTCAAGGTCAAAGGTCAAATATATGGGGACATAGTGTTTCACAAACACATCGCTTGTTTTTTATTAAGTTTGGTCAATATGTGCTTTATAGATTATTTACAGTAATACTATGGAAAGTGATTCATCACTCACAAACTATATGTATAAAATATTCAAGTTGATAGTGACATTTGAAACAGTGAGTTTTTGCAAATGTCAGACACACACCCTGTGCATTCATAGGCCCACTCCCAATCCTTATATGGGAACAGTACACCAGTTGAACATTCAATGATTTGATTGTAAGAACGGTTTAATCATACAGTAGTAATTACATGTATAATAATGCAGGGTCTATACATATCAAGACAGTTAGTCATTACAAGATTTGTTTACACTACACTTAACCGAGCAGAGTGAAACCTACTGCGATTGTCAGATAATGTTGTAACGATCTAACAATGTCAACATTGTGGAGGAAATGTTAGAAATATTTGACCCTGTACACTTAATTTTGAAAGATATCTCTTCCTATGGGCTTTTTATTAGATTTTTTAGTAGATTTAAACGTGAATTGAACATTCTTTAAATGCATGAAGTTGACTTTTTATTTAATGAAGAAAGAACTGATGATTTATATTGTGTTATGATTTTCTTTCAGTCTATTTAAAGGGACAATACTTGTTACTATATCCCATGAACGCTTGTTTGTTTATTAGAAGTTTTCACTGTCATCATCTCAATCAAGACGGCCAGTTAACCTTAAGTCACACTTTTCCTAGGAAAGCTATAGTACACCTGTACTAAGACATTTAGCTGATCTTTAGAAAACGCGGGTTTAATGCATGCGGGTAAGGTATTACCCCAATCCACACAGATTTATTTTGGTGGAAAATTGCCATGCATAAGAACCAAATCCCTACTCTTTTTCAAAAAAGTGTTATTGCCCTTTGTTGTTTTTGTATGATGTAGCTTTTTAGGGCTACATGTACATACATGACTCAGATACAATACAATATTTCAACTGAAACTTCATGGATGTAACCATGCACAAATACCATAACCCTACACTGTCTTACATAAGAGTTGTTGCCCTTTGTTGTTTTTATGTCCCCCACTATAGTAGTGGGGGACATATTGTTTTTGCCCTGTCTGTCTGTTGGTCTGTTGGTCTGTCTGTCTGTTTGCGCCAACTTTAACATTTTGCAATAACTTTTGCTATATTGAAGATAGCAACTTCATATTTGGCATGCATGTGTATCTCATGAAGCTGCACATTTTGAGTGGTGAAAGGTCAAGGTCATCCTTCAAGGTCAGAGGTCAAATATATGTGGCCAAAATCGCTCATTTTATGAATACTTTTGCAATATTGAAGATAGCAACTTGATATTTGGCATGCATGTGTATCTCATGAAGCTGCACATTTTGAGTGGTGAAAGGTCAAGGTCAAGGTCATCCTTCAAGGTCAGAGGTCAATTATATGTGACCAAAATCGCTCATTTTATGAATACTTTTGCAATATTGAAGATAGCAACTTGATATTTGGCATGCATGTGCATCTCATGGAGCTGCTCATTTTGAGTGGTGAAAGGTCAAGGTCAAGGTCAGCCATCAAGGTCAGAGGTCAAATATATGTGGCCCAAATCGCTTATTTTATGAATACTTTTGCAATATTGAAGATAGCAACTTGATATTTGGCATGCATGTGTATCTCATGGAGCTGCACATTTTGAGTGGTGAAAGGTCAAGGTCATCTTTCACAAGGTCAAGGTCATCCTACAATGTCAAACATCATATAGGGGGACATTGTGTTTCACAAACACATCTTGTTGTATGATATAACTACAGGTACATGTATTCTAAGATGACTATTCTAGACTTCAACATGAAACTTCATGAACATGAACTTGCCCCATTCCTCCATCAGCACCCATATATACACTTTATTCAGCAGAGGATTATCGATTGAACAAAGTTACGTGTTTAAAGTGGTACACTTAAGTTGAGATCTTAAACTCACTGCAGCAATCATGTTATCTACATACATGTTTTATATTATATATACATTATTTATAAGAATAAGAATTAAGAATATTCTGATTATTAAGAAACACTTTCAAGGACATATAGAAGTACAAGTATGCTGAAAAAGGTAAAAGTAATCTTGGGGGACAGCTGGGGCAAAAATACAGTATAAAACTAAATAACTACACTCATACACATGTATCTTGTAAATCATATCTGATGCTTGAATTAAATTTGAGTTACGCCCAATAATTTATTGCAAAACCTGAAATTGATAGGTGTTACAATAAGAAATTTATATTAAAACAACAATCACATACGCACTATGAACTTTCGAATATCACAAAGAGTGAAACATTTCACTGGCAGGAGATGTCAAATGAAACAAGTCAAGTGGAAAATAAGGTTCAACCACCGTTGAATTTGTGTGCTTCATGATGGGTTGGTAACGAACCAGTGTAGAAATTTATATCTGACTTTAATATCAATCACTTAAATTCTACATTCAGTATTGATTTTGATGTCATTAAACAGAAAACAATTACCACAAACTTCGGCCCATTTAGTTTAATTATAGTAATATATTTCAATTGTTTGTTTAGTTGTTGTCTATTTGGTATCATTTTATTTTACAAAAGAGGCAGTGTTGTGCCAAATGTCACTTTCTAACTGTTGTACATCAAATCGTGTGACAAATTTATTTGTTTTTGATGTCAAGTAGTCAATTACCATATTTTATACAGTAATGAATGGGGGAAAGGAACACAATCTGCATTACATTTGGAGAAGGGATCATAATTATCAATTATTAGGGACTGTAGTGACAATGAGTCTTTTTAAACAGGTCATTAGATTGGAGTATGGTGGGCAGACATGTGGGTGGGAGGGAGTCTTTAAACTGGTGGTTTCCAGTGATTTATTGTACTGTAATGTATCAAGCTTGCTTGCAGATCTAGCTTTTGATTGTATTTTAAGTAAGTCTGGTCAAGGTAAAGGTCACTTTTACTCAAACAAGAATGCTTTTTTTGCCCATACATGTAACTTGAGTTTCGCTGGAGTTATTGGGTTTATATTTAAAGTGCATGTAGCATATATTGTATACCAAGCTTGGAAATGAACTTGGGGCCCATCAGGTCAAGGTCACATTTTCTAAAAGTAGAAAACCAGCAAACAGGTGGTTTTTCGGTCAATTACTTTAGATTGCAATCAACAGTCCTTATGAAACGTTGTTACAGTGCAAGCCTGCACAATGACTTACTTTGGGATTGTGTTTGGGGTTAGTCAGGTCAAGGTTACTGGTACTATAGATACAAAATAAGTTGTTTTATTTATTCCTTTGGTTTGGACATATATGTGTCTTGTTCTGTGAAAATTAGACAAAATGCATGTGCGTAAAGTGTCGTCCCACATTAGCCTTTGCAGTCTGCACAGGCTAATCAGGGACAACACTTTCAGCTTTTATGGAATTTTTCATTTAAAGGAAGTCCCTATTTACTGAAAATCTAGTTTAAGCGGAAAGTGTCGTCCCTGATAAGTCTGTGCCGACTGCACAGGCTAATCTGGGACGACACTTTACGCACATGCAATATGCCCAGTTTTCTCAGAACAAGACACATATAATGGACTGAAAATGTATTTGAAGGTCACTTCAATGCAGACCTAGCATGGAAATACATGTTGACTGCCTGTTGGGTCAAATTCATGATCTTTGTTTCTAAAATAGAGAAATGGTTTCCACAGCTTGAAAATTGAGGTATATGTGCTGATTGGAAAAATATTTCCCCAAAACATTGAAATCATCAAAAGCTAATCAATATTGGGTAATAGTAAACCGTTAGAGGGTTCAGATAATAATCAGATTGGTATGGATAAGAAACTCTGAATGTTCAAAGTATCTTGGGCAACGGCTCAGTTTGACATGAATTTAAACAATTGCTTTTCCAAAATGGTAAACATTCTTTAGAATTTCATTCTTATCATTTCTACTTTCAAATTGATGAGTAAATATGGCTCTCGTTATTAGAAAAATATATATTAATGGTTCTTATATCACATGTTCACAGACTGGTCAGGAGCTTCACTGTCCACTTACGAATCAGTGAAACCTTGCATGGATTTATGTTACGCAAATTATTGAGTTAATGTTCATGACTTATCAGTATTATATTTTTATGTGTATTTTTTAATATTTTACAGTTTTGTTGATATCATTTTATATATATTGTTTATCAGATAAGTGTTTATTTTAGTCTGAAAATGAAGGAAATCTTAGTGTGCAATGCATCAAAATGAGATGAAAATCTCAATATTGCAAAATGGATAGGGTTTTAAAAGAAACCTGTGGGCGGTAAATGTTATGATTATTAGACGTAAACATTGTTTATTAAGTACAGGTAAATTGACCAGGACATAGTCAAAATAAAAGTGCAATTTAAAATGTTGCTTACACAGGGGGAAGTCAGGCAATGCAAAAGAAAAGCTTGAATAAAAATGTTTTTTATTGTTATTGTGAAGCAGAACAATTCAAGCAAGTCATAATTTCATGATGGCGTGACCTATTGTGTTTGCTCATCATTTCACAATGCACATCAAGAAGAGGGGGATATACTGGATTCACCATAGACAATCTGCTGCTTGTCTATCTGTCCCTAGACAAAAACTTGTCTGACAAAGAACCCCTACATTTTTTAATGTACAATATTCAGACTTGTAGAAAAATAGCATATGCTATGCCCCTTTTTAACTTTGAATTGCAACAACAGGGCTTTCCTTTGACACGAGCTCCCGGGTTTTGACGCTTGAAAATTACAAAAGACCCTAGTTTGAGTCGTGAGATAATTACATCAAGCGTCACATTTGACCCGGGGGAATGTACCGACTTGCGTCAAAGAGATCAAAAGTCGTTGGGACTAATCAATAATTGGCTTGGAGCGGAGTATCTTTTGGTAGACGCTAACCGTTATCGCCCGTTTCCAATTATTGAAGCACAAGTCCGTCCAGTAGGCGGAGTTTGGCCCATTGAGAAATCTGGTAATGACCAATTAAAACACTGCTGGTTCGATGACGTATGTATCAACGTTCCATTATTTATCTGAGCGTTTATTATCAGCTGTTTGCAGAAACGACAATTAAACCCACCAAAACAGAATGGACTCACCAGTGTCAGTTTTAATATTATCCAATATATAACTAACATCCATATCCACAATATTTTGAGAAATACTTCCAAGATATGTCAGAAAGTATTTCCAAAGCTGAATACATCCAACCCTGTTTTATTTCATGTTTGCTCCGTTCAAAGAGGCGCGAAATTTATGCTGGCACATGTATTGTCGACAGCATCACATTACACGCTTTGCATCAGAGTTGCTAAAAATAACCATAGAACCGGTATACTGACAAAGTGACAAATTTGGATGCTGCATGTGCTAATTGATTACAACATAGGTGTAATAATTGACCATTGAGACGGCATAGAAAAACGGCGTATTTGTCGCACGTCTTTGGTGAAGAAATGAAATAATTAAATCCAGATTTAACCGGTCAATTTTGAGATGAATGTAAATCCGATGAGTTATTTTAAGGGGGTATTTATTTCTGCTTTTTGATGGTAAACGGCTGGCACTGACATGAGCATTAACTGTCGAAACATCTTCGCTACTTTCCGAAAACCGTACCATTCTACGAACGTTGCTAATCATAAATGTCCGCCATCTATAAATTATCTATTGGCAAGGTAAAGCACTGCAATATCATACTTTAAAACAATATGCCAACCGAATGATATATTGATTGCTTATTTGCTTGGTTACTTTATATTGGCTTTCATTTATGGCAGTCAAACAAAACACATATTTTATTTCATTCGCAAAAGACGTATCTCGACACGTTTTCGGACAGTCGTTTTTGGATACGGTATGTTTCGTCGATTTTAATTTATTTCCAACAATCTTTATAACATTTTTATAGAATGACGAATACACATGCGGTGTTATGGATGGTCTGATTGATAAAATTTCGCATTGTACTCACAAGAAATTGCACATAGAAAAAAAACAAAAAACAATAAGCTTGGGCTCGAGGGGCTGTGCCCTCTATTCCCTTTATCCTACGGTCTCTGAATCTCTGCTACCCATGATATATACATTGTATTATGATTACAACCAGTGCGAGTGGTTTTTTTGCATTGATTTCACTTTGCTCATAATGTTGGTCAAAATGTATGTTTGCGTTATGTCTTTTATTGACTGGAATATAAGAAATAAATGTTAAGATATTTGTTAATTTGTTGCTTTTTATATATTATATCTCAGTAATTTGCTTAAAGTACAAACAATCATTGACTCTTCTGTGTTATTATTATGATTCATACAAATTTGATTTTGACTCTTGAAAATTTGGTCCCAAGAGTCATTGACTGAGATTTGAGGTCTAAGGAAAGCCCTTAACAACATTATTCTTACAACATGCTACATAGTATAACATGTTGTGTTGGTAGGTGGGGGCTGAAGGGGTATTTGTCTTTAGTTGGTTCATGTAGTTGTTATTCTTCATAAAACTGTCTTAGATTGTTGTATTTGTTAGGCAACATTAACAACTGCAACATTTGACTCTTTAGCTACGTTATGTGAAAATATGTTTGATTTCATTTGCGGCAAGAGTAGCTCCAAACAAGCCGGCACAGTCTGATCTGTGAGGAGTTTCCCTGTCTGCTGTAAAGTAACTCAAGGTTTTGTGGTATCACCAGTCTGCTGTAAAGTTACTCAAGGTTTTGTGGTATCACCAGTCCACTGTAAAGTTACTCCAGGTATTGTGGTATCATTAGTGGACATGGAAGCTCCTGACCATACTGCACACAGACTGGTCTGTAGCTACAGACCCCATATGGCATAAGATTCCTTTTCGCATGATACGGTCATTTACAAAATAAACTGCAAAGTGAGTAATTTAATTACTCAAATTTAACATGCATTCTGTCAAAATTATTAAGTGTACAAAAATGCAAAGTTCAATCCACCCATCATTATAAAATGTTTGTCTGAGAACCCCGTGTGCACTTGAAAAAGGGGGAACATGCCCAAAATAGCTCAAACTGCCGTCAGTTGTCTAGCAGAAAAAGGTGACTTAAAGAATTTGTCTTGCATTGGAGAGCTTGTGTTATATTAATCCCAAATAATTAAAGAACACCAAAAATTATTCCACAATATTATTGTTTTTAAGTGGCTTTAAAGATTACACTTGTTTAAATTGATCATTAATATGTACTTGCCTTTCCAATTTTTTGTTGTGATAGAATAAGAGAAAAGAAGAAGACACAAAATGGATTTGGGTAAGGCTGTATTAGTGAACTTTTTGTTGGAATGTTTCTAAAGACATGTTTTTGCTTAGCTTTTCACAGAGTCATACATTTTGAGTTTTGTTGTAGCAAGAAAAAAATTGATTACCGTATCACTCTGAAATGTTGGCAAACGCTCAAGTATTTTATTGCAAAATGTTCAGCAAGCTTTGAAAACACATTTTCCACCTTTTCAAATGAACATTTAATATGAATATATTGAAAGCCCTTGAAATCGATTCGAGTGTAAATTGCATGTTGCATGCTATTAACTGATTGCCCTTGTGTTTTGCATTTTCTGCCCTAACTTAGAAGAAAGGACAGTATTTAAATTTAGAAAATATTCAACATTTATTGTTACACAAAATATTACTCTTCTTTTGCCAACATTTCTAAAATAGTTTGGAATGCGTTATGTTTGTTGTTTAGATCAGGTATTATAAATAATATAATGTAGGTAGAATTCATTGCATCCTTGAAATATTGTTACATAGATTGTTGATACAAATAGATTACAGTGGTATATTTATGATGTTGGTGTGATTTTAATTTAATTGATGGCTCTTCCTATTTATACCCTCCCTCATGTTTCATCCATTATAACCAAATATGATTATGTCATCTAGGTATGACTACATAGCCGCCATGAGGTGAGTATCTATTAGAGAGGCATGTTGATGGAGGCCTCCCTTTCATCCAGATTGAAATTGTTCATTTTCCCCCATTGCTGGTTCATTTGTTGCTAGGTGCAAGTCTTTTAATGTCACCATTTGCACTGAAATGTTGCCCTTTTTGTTGCGGTTACAAATGCCTGATGATGGGGAAATGCATTGTGTACATTGTGTAATTTGTCCCCCTTCTTGACCCCAATGGTTTCGGTTCAACCCAGTATTGTTATTTTGTTTCCTTGTCTTGATTATTGTTAAAGACTTGTCATCAATAATGTGATTGTATTTGTTTAAGAAAACCAATGGCATGATTTAACTCGAAGATGTGCTGGCATATTATTGGTCTTAAGTTGTGTTTGTTACTTTTTTATTAATTTTTTTTATGCCCCTGGTAGGGTGGCATATAGCAGTTGAAATGTCCGTCAGTCAGTCTGTCCGTCCGAAAACTTTAGCATTGGCCATAACTTTTGCAATATTGAAGATCGCAACTTGATATTTGGCATGCATGTGTATCTCATGGAGCTGCACATTTTGAGTGGTGAAATGTCAAGGTCAATGTCATCCTTCAAGGTCAAAGGTAAAAAAAACAAACCCAAGGGAAGTAATAAGCTTTAAAGGGAGATAATTTCTATTTATCATTTGGCAGGTACAGATCATTTTTACAAGGGAAGTAATATTTTTATTATATCCCTTTAAAAAATATTACTTCCCTTGTAAAAATTATCAGAACCTGCCAAATGATAAAAAATTATAATAAATCAAAGCGGCGCAGTAGGGGGCATAGTGTTTGTGACAAACACATCTCTTGTTTAGTAAGTATTAGGCAATGCTATTAATAGTTAAATCTTGTGGGCAGTTGTAGGTCGTGTTCCAAAGCTTTTTGTGTGTTTGGTTTAAGTGACAGAACACTAGAATTTGGTATGGTATGGAGACACAAATTTCAGGGGTATAAAGGGTTAAAGTTGTAACAGTTAAAAGCAAGTCAAATGCTGTTAGTTTGAAAGCTCATCAAATGCTGTTGTTTTTTTTGCTGGAGGGTTTTCACAGGTTTTGTTGATCTTCAAAGATGAAAAATAAAGCTGCCATGCTTGCAAAACCTTGATCACTGCTATGTTTGTTGCATATTGGCACAGCAGAATATTGCTATTGCTCATAGAGATGCTGTAGAGGCATTGAACAATCCTGGAAAAATTCTGAATTCCTGAATGTCTTTGGTACGCAAATTGTCAAATAGATCTTGAGCAAGGGGAAAAAATAGCTAACTATGCAGTTTGATTAGTGTTTATTTTGGTGGCTTCATTCAGGCAAGGTTTATAATCCCTGAAAATAGATTTGTTTGATGTTTTTAGCTTTTATATAGTCATTCTTATGTTTTGTAATACATATATTTCCACATTTGCTGAATATTTGTCATCCAATCATGAGGTTATAACATAAGATGCTGCTGAGTTTGTTGTTTGATTGATGATGGCAGCGGCTTCCTGTAAAATTCACTTAAGTTATTATACAAGTATATTTTTGCCTCCTTTCCTTGGTCTAATGGATGTTTGAGTTGAATGTATTTGTAAGTACACCACAGGATGTAGGCAGGACTGGAGCCTCAAAAGATACAGTGCAGTCTATAATGCTGACCCCTGCTACCCCTTTGCACCTGAACCCATCAAAGTTACATGCTTTTGTCAGTTGGTCTCTGCAGATGACGGTTGTTTTGGATGTAAATGTTCAAAAGGTTTTCATATAAACTTCTCCAAACTTTGTGACATATTATGTAGGTACATTATATTGACCAAGTTCTATTAACATCAAGTTTCATAATCAGTCATATAAGTTATCCCCAAAATTGACGTGTATAATGTAACTGAATTGAGTGAGAAATAGGCACTTGAGTTTGCAACCAAAACATCAGAATTCAGTTGTTTTTCTTTAGGGGAAAGGGGGGGGGGGGGTAAACATGTTTGGAAACCATAATCTGAAATGAAAATAAATGAGGAAAATTACAAGCAGATATGGGTAAGTTTTCCTAACAACTGGCATAATGTCATGTTAAAATCGTTTAACCCTTTCCGTGCGGGAACCGAATTTTAAAGGCCTTTGCAAACAGTTTGGATCCAGATGAGACGCCACAGAACGTGGCGTCTCATCAGGATCCAAACTGTTTGCTATTGTAATAGTATTCTTTGAAAAAAATAGAAGAAAATGCTAATTTTAGAAATTCTGCAGACGACATTTTAGCAGACGACAAATTTCCCAGCATGCAAAGGGTTAATTATGATTGAGTCTCATCTTATTTAAAACATATGTTAAAGGGACTGTCCAACAGATTAAAGCGTCGCTTGACGCGAATCGATATTTTAGGAAACTACTAGGACCCTTTAAACACAATGTCCGTATATAAATGTTGCAAATACTATTTTTATCTGTCACTTAAAAATGTGACATTCACTCTAGTACAGTGATGCATGTTTGGCATTTGAAAGCTCCCAATTTTACCTTATGATTTTAAGGAATGCAGACTTTGTGATTTTTTCAGAGAATGCTGTTATCGAGCATGTGATTTGTTTCAATGCATGCATTTGTTTACAGGTTGTATGATATGTATCAGTTGCATTAAACAAAATAAAATTGTAAAATGACACTTAACCAAAGATCTATTATAGGTCTTTGACTTAACATAATATTATCATAAATCGTATGTCACTTATTTTATAATATATTTTCAAGTTAATGATTAAGTACTATGGGGTAATTTTAGGCGTATATAATTACACCGGGTTTGCGACCCTTGCAGAATCCTTAAGCATACAACATAGTTATTACTTTTATTTTTGTTGCATGTTACCTTCATTGAAAAAAATATGTCATACAAGAAGAAAATATTCTTATAAAGTATGTATTGAAACATTATCATGCATATTTACAAGATTGCAATTCTTACTTAGTTATTGTTTCCACATTTTCTGTGGTTGGCATAGAGACTTATTGACAGGTAATGTTTATGAGCCCACTGGCTTCCCAAAAGAGTTTGCCAACACACATATGCTTCATATGTTATTACTTATCTTATCTCCTCCCCTGCATTCCACTGATCTTACAGGCTTCATATACATGAGACTTGAGTTTGAGACTGCTGTATCTTCTCATCTTTTCTATATCAGATAAAGTGGTTTTACACTAAGGCCTTATGCAGGTACCAGTGTATATGTCATAATTCGGTAATGGGAAGGTTATATGATTGGATTTATGATTGGATTGGCTAATGATTTCCAAACATTATATAGGTCCCTCATTCCTGCATGAATGATGGCCAATTGTGAGGACCTTAGCTACGATACATGACTCTCACATTCAATTACATCTACCCGAGAATAAGAGGTTTTTATGTCCCTCAGTCTATAATGGGGGACATATTGTTTTTGCCCTGTCTGTTTGTTGGTTTGTGTGTTTGCGTCAAACTTTAACATTGGCCATAACTTTTGCAATATTGAAGATAGCAACTTGATATTTGGCATGCATGTGTATCTCATGGCGCTACACATTTTGAGTGGTGAAAGGTCAAGGTCATCCTTCAAGGTCAAAGGTCAAATATATGTTGAGTCATACGTTAACATTGGCCATAACTTTTGCAATATTGCAGATAGCAACGTGATATTTGGCATGCATGTGTATCTCATGGAGATGTACATTTTGAGTGGTGAAAAATCAAGGTCGGCCTTCAATTTCAAAATATGTGTGGGGGACATAGTGTTTCACAAACACATCTTGTTTTGGTTTTCACCACACACTGGACAGGTTTGGTTGACACTGGCTACTCCTGTTTATCCTTTCAAAGTAAGACAACATCATGAAACACTTCATAAACTAAGAAATACAGTTAATATTATTATTTTCACATTCAAGGCAAGTTCCAGTTTTGACCTTTTTATGCCCCCGGTAGGGTGGCATATAGCAGTTGAACTGTCCGTTAGTCAGTATGCGTGTATGTCAGTCTGTCCGTCCGTCCGAAAAAAACTGTAACGTCGGCCATAACTTTGGCATTATTGAAGATAGAAACTTGATATTTGGCATGCACATGAATCTCACGGAGCTGCACATTTTGAGTGGTGAAAGGTGAAGGTCAAGGTCATCCTTCAAGGTCAAATGTCTAATATATGGCGTCTGTCCGTCCGTCCAAAAACTTTAACGTTGGCCATAACTTTTTCACTATTGAAGATAGCAACTTGATATTTGGCACGCATGTGTATCTCATGGAGCTGAACATTTTGAGTGGTGAAAGGTGAAGGTCAAGGTCATCCTTCAAGGTCAAATGTCAAATTTATGGTGTCTGTCCGTCCGAAAACTTTAACATTGGCCATAACTTTTTCAATATTGAAGATAGCAACTTGATATTTGGCATGCATGTGCATCTCACAGAGCTGCACATTTTTGAGTGGTGAAAGGTGAAGGTCAAGGTCATCCTTCAAGGTCAAATGTCTAATATATGGCGTCTGTCCGTCTGTCCAAAAACTTTAAGATTGGCCATAACTTTTTCACTTTTGAAGATAGCATTTTGATATTTGGCATGCATGTGTATCGCATGGAGTTGAACATTTTAAGTGGTGAAAGGTGAAGTTCAATGTCATCCTTCAAGGTCAAATGTCTAATATATGGGGTCTGTCCGTCTGTTCAAAAACTTTAACATTGGCCATAACTTTTTCACTTTTGAAGATAGCGTTTTGATATTTGGCATGCATGTGTATCTCATGGAGTTGAACATTTTGAAAGGTGAAAGGTGAAGTTCAAGGTCATCCTTCAAGGTCAAATGTCAAATAATATGGTGTCTGTCCGTCCGAAAACATTAACATTGGCCATAACTTTTTCAATATTGAAGATAGCAACTTGATATTTGGCATGCATGTGTATCTCATGAAGCTGCACATTTTGAGTGGTGGAAGCTCAAGGTCAAGGCCATCCTTCAAGGTAAAAAATAAATAAAAGAATTTCAAAGCGGCATTCTCACGAAGCTGCACATTTTGAGTGGTGGAAGTTTAAGGTGAAGGTCATCCTTCAAGGTCAAAGGTAAAAAAATAATTTCAAAGCGGTGTTCTCATGAAGCTGCACATTTTGAGTGGTGGAAGTTCAATGTCAAGGTCATCCTTCAAGGTCAAAGGTCTAAAAAAAATAAATTCAAATCGGTATACTCATGAAGCTGCACATTTTGAGTGGTGGAAGTTCAAGGTCAAGGTCATCCTTCAAGGTGAAAGGTAAAAATGTTTTTATATTTTTTTTTCAAAGCGGCGCAATTGTGTTTCTGACGAACACATCTCTTGTTCTATCTGAGTCTGTGCAGTGTATCATTTTCTTCAGGTGTCAGAATATATATTTAAACTTGTCAAACTATTTTTACGCCCCCTTTCGAAGAAAAGGGGGCATATAGTGATCGGACTGTCCGTCTGTCTGTCTGTCCGTCTTTCCGTCACACTTTGCGTTTAGGTTTCGAAAAATGCTCATAACTTCTATGTCCCTTGAGATGTAACCTTCATATTTAGTAAGCATGTGTATATGGACAAGGCTATTCCATACGCACAAAAAATTTTACCCCTGTTACCTTGACCTTGAAGTTAGGGTCCGCGTTTAGGTTTCGAAATCTGCGTTTAGGTTTTGAAAAATGCTCATAACTTCTATGTCCCTTGAGATATAACCTTCATATTTGGTAACAATGTGTATATGGACAAGGCCTTTCCATACGCAGAAAATTTTTTACCCCTGTGACCTTGACCTTGAACTTAGGGTCCGGGTTTAGGTTTTAAAATCTGCGTTTAGGTTTCGAAAAATGCTCATAATTTTTATTTCCCTTGAGATATAACCTTCATATTTGGTATCCATATGTATATGGACAAGGTCATTCCATACGCACAAAATTTTTTGCCCCTGTGACCTTGACCTTGAACTTAGGGTCCCCGTTTAGGTTTCGAAATTTGCGTTCAGGTTTTTAAAAATGCTCATAACTTCTATGTCCCTTGAGATTTAACCTTCATATTTGGTATGCATGTGTATATGGACAAGGCCTTTCCATACGCACACAAATTTTGACCCCTGTGACCTTGACCTTGAACTTAGGGTCCGCGTTTAGGTTTCGAAATCTGCATTTAGGTTTTGAAAAATGCTCATAACTTCTATGTCCCTTGAGATATAACCTTCATATTTGGTATGCATGTGTTTATGGACAAGGTCTTTCCATACGCACACAGGTTTTGACCCCTGTGACCTTGACCTTGAATTTAGGGTCCGCGTTTAGGTTTCGAAATCTGTGTTTAGGTTTCGAAAAAAGCTCATAACTTCTATCAAGCGTTTATAGGGGGCATAAGTTATCCTATGGTGACAGCACTTGTTTTTTTAAAGACCATACATTTTATAATGTGAATGCTTTTAGACTAGGTACAGGATGAAATAGAAAAATGTGTCTAGTGAATAGGCACAGACTTAATAATATCCATGAAGGTCAAGGTCAAGTAATCTTTTTAAGTGTCTTCAAAATTTTCTTAATAAATAGGTTTTAACAAATAGTTGTCAATCATCTATTGATCAATATAAGTTGTTTAAGTTCACTGCCCAACCAGTGCTGTAATTGTTGTAACATTGGTACATTGCTGGTAGCTAGGTCTGAGGGGAGGGGACTGGTAGCTAGGTCGAAGGGAGGGGACTGGTTGCTAGGTCTGAGGGGAGGGGACTGGTAGCTAGGTCTGAGGGGAGGGGACTGGTAGCTAGGTCTGAGGGGAGGGGACTGGTAGCTAGGTCTGAGGGGAGGGGACTGGGAGCTAGGTCTGAGGGGAGGGGACTGGTGGCTAGGTCTGAGGGGAGGGGACTGGTGACTAGATCTGAGAGGTGGGGACTGGTAACTAGATATGAGGGTAGGGGATGTCCAGCTCTGGTTTCATTTAGTGGTAGTGGTACACAATTATTCACGTATGATAGTAATTACTCTTTAATACATCCTTACATGTAAGAAGACAGCTGTATCATAGTCAGGTCATCAAGAACAAAGTATGTACCATATGCTATGTTGCCCATGTAAACATTAAGTACAACAGCAGAAGATGATTACTGATCATAGATAATGTCTAATAGACTCTGTGTTGACTGATGCTGTTCTAGTTTCAATACTCATGCACATGTAATGAAATTGAATGCCTTCCAAGTGGTAGATAATGAGATAATGTGCAGCAAATGCTGTTTTCAGGTCCAGACCATCATCAAGGGGATAATAGGTGTTAAAGTCTTGAACATGATTATGCTGTTGTTAGGAATCATGTATAACATTGTATATAAATTAATGATCATCTCAATATCTTCAGTTACACTTGTTACAATAGGATTGCTCATTATAATCTTGGCTGAACATTTCTAGTTTTGAGAATAAAACCAACATTTTAATTATGAACCTGTCAAATATGAGTAATCTTTGAGAAAACTGGGCTTTATACATATGTGAACAGTAGTTGTTGAAAATCAGCATGTTTAGTTTTCACGGATGGCTCTGTCTGCATTTGATGACTTTGTGTGTGTACAGAATGTCTCTTCTTATAAACATTGCAGTGTAGGTCTGGAAGTGTCGTCCCTCAGTCCCTCATTAGCATGCGCGGACTGAAGAGGGTAATCTTTTACACACATGCCAGGGGGTTTTCTAGCCATTTTGGGAAAAGGAGTCTCGTCAAGTTGGGGTCGGAAATTTTTTATCGACAAAATGTTCCAAATTGGGGAAATTTTTTTATCAACAAATAATGACACATCAGGCCTTTTCCTGGCCATTGGGGAAAAATCTTATTAAACTTTGAGAAATTGGGTGTTTTATTATTACAATTTGGGTTCGAGATCGGGTTTGTTTGCTTTGGGATGGGGTCCGCTTTACGGCCTTTTTTTAATAGCAGCAAAAAACATTATGCATTTAGCCCTCTTTTCCCAGAGCGCAGCTCATATTGAGTTTCCTAAAAGTGCACAAACATGCTCTGTTACTGTAGCAATCTTTAAAGTCTAAAGCATTCTCATTTGAAATAAATCAGTATTCAAAGCTTAAAATAGGTTTGGATCTCACCCAGAATATTGCAAGTCATGGGGAGTACAGTGATCCACCCAACACCTTTTGGTGCTTTGTATTCCAAATTTGTCAATGCAATAGATTGGGTCAGTAATGCTTGGTGTTTGATATCAGTTCTTGATAGATTGATATTTAATACATCCTAAAATAACGGAAGTGTCAAAATGGGAAACACTTCTAAGTCCTTATGCATTCTTAACTACAGGATTGCCTTTTCCTATCTCGACATCTATTCATTTGACCCTCTCTCAATGTTGGTATGTGAATACACTTATTCCACATTTGGATCAGGATTATTCATAAAACTGTATTAAAGTGCTATTTTTCACTATTTGTTTTCCCCGGTAGGGTGGCATATAGCAGTTGAATTGTCCATCAGTCTGTCTGTCTGTCCGTCCGTCCGTCCGAAAACTTAAACATTGCCTATAACTTTTGCAATATTGAATTGGCAACTTGATATTTGGCATGCAAGTGTATCTCATGGAGCTGCACATTTTAAGTGGTGAAAGGTCAAGGTCATCCTTCAAGGTCAAAGGTCAAATATATGGCTTCAAAGCGGCGCAGAAGGGGGCATTGTGTTTCTGACAAACACATCTATTGTCCTTTTAATTTTAAATCATTGGTCTACTACATGTATATTAACACATGAGCAACACAATTGAATTGGTTTGTCATGTTCTTATTGCCAATCTTAATAAACTTGATCCTCTCGCCATGTTGATGTACATTTTCAGCATTTGCATTTATCCAAACCATATTTTTCACAAACCCCTCTATTCAAAGCCCTGTCCTGGCCTTCAATCAGCGTTTTGACTTCTGCGTTTTTTAGTTGGCTTTTGCCACAAATCTGTTGACATTTATAAGCCATCAAAGAAATACATAAGGCAGGTATCTGCTGTTTAAGCACATAAAGAATGGCTCCTTGTCATAAAAATATAACCTACACTGTACTTTATTTAAATCTGTATTTGAATTGATAATTATGAGTCTAAAGTAAGAAAGTGTTGACTGTCAATAGATGAATCCTCAAATGTCAATTATGTTTGTACATTTGTATTAGAGTGTTATTTTATCTGATCATCCTCTTAGATATATCATATGTTTTGCTGATAAACAGCTTTATATAATATTATATACGTTTCATTGTGTTTGTTTTGAGCTTCTAGCTTAGAGCTTTCAGGTATGTTTGGGATAGTTGATGAATGGAAAATAATCTTAACAAATATCTGAGGAGTTAAACTTCTTTTCGCAAAACTCTGATCCATCTGTACTGATTATTCCATGTACTCTCAAATAATTGTTTAAAACATTAAGTGGTAATGTGCTTAAAAGACCATCTCCGCTAGTTTTATTTTAAAATAGTTAATGCAAAAAATGGAGTTGGTTTGTATCTGTTGATCATTTGTTAACATAAATTTCACTTAGAGTCAAGATAAACCAACTTCATTGCAAAAACACTTTAAATGTGACAAATGAATCTCTTGATACGTTTATCATTTTTAAGGAAGGTTGGGTTTGATAGTATTTGCTTTTCATTTAAACATCAATCCTAAACAAATATTTGCTGAATATTTTCTTTAAGCAGCATGCATTTTGTTTCCGTTATCAAATCTTAGTGGGTGATTACTTATTATTTGTTCACATTTCATGGACCTCTTTCACGATTTGTGCAGCAAACGCAATCTGATTTTTCAGACAGAAATGCAGAATATCCGCAGCTGGACATAATGTTAATTCAATTACAACATGCAATTATCTAAGTTAGGATACATCTGGCTAAAATCATTTAACAACTACATGTATAAAGATACTGTTATGTATAAGAACTTCTAGTAAGTGTCTACCCATTTAATTAGGATCTTGCACTCATCAGTATTACATTGCTAGGCACACTTATGAGCATAGTATTTCTTGTCATTACAAGGGTTTATCACCCCTGATTAAATCTGTGCTGGAAGCATTTCTATATATCATTGGGCTTTATCACTGCAGACAACCATATGTATCCTATATCTGATGAATCCATGCTGTGCCAATCTTTTATAATATTGAATCATTGAATCAGCAATAAGATGATGGCAGCATTGTTTCTTTGCCAATGGTCTGTGGAATTCCAGCATGCAGGCCAGGTATGTCTGACGTACCTGGATTTTCCAGAGGATGAGAGCTGAAGCGATGTATGTCTTGGAGGGTTTTGTGGCTCAGATACCTCTTCCTGCGCTGGTGTTCACAAATTCCAGAAACATCATGTTTTTGTGTTATTGGCATTGTACACCATAGGTCTATCACTTGTATATTGTTGTTGAGATTCATGGGGTTTTACCTTTGTTATTGATTTGCCTTGGGTCATGTAGACTAATCAGTAAGCATGGATTGTCCCCCTTTAGGTTATTTCTTCTCTTTCCAAAATTGGATGTTTGTCTTGTATACATGGTATTTAAAGGATAGGAAAAATGAAATCCTGATGTATGAATAGTAATAGATTGCAAGTTGTTTGCACTAGAATGCAGTCACTGCAAGTGAGTCAGACTCGTATCAACATCAGGCAAGTAGCATATATCATCTCAACTTATAAATTACCAACAATTGCTGTTACTTGTTGGCACACATTTTTGACAAACAAGTAAACAGTTTGTGAAGGACAATTAATAACAAAACTTTAAAATTTTAGCATTGCAAAATCATAAATTTTTGCACATAGGAATCATGAGAAATAGATTTTTGGGCTGATAAGTGTCTGAGTTTTATTTACAATGTCCATGGCCTTGGGTGTTTTTCAGTGTTTGATTTTAAGTTAAAGCTGATTTTAAGTTAAAGCTTTTATCACTTGACCATTAGGCTGGCCTATAAATTAACATTGACCTGTTGGTTTGTGATGATGTAAACATGCCAGTCATCAACACTTTAAATAGAGTTGTATATTCATACAGACCTTATTATTATCCACCATTATTCTTGGTTTAAATCCCCATAGGCCAGTTTTTATGCCCCCGAAGGAGGGCATATAGTGATCGGACTGTCCGTCCGTCTGTCTGTCTGTCTTTCCGTCACACTTTGCGTTTAGGTTTTTGCGTTTAGGTTTCGCAAAATCTCATAACTTCTATGTCTCTTCACATAGCAACTTGATGTTTGGCATGCATGTGTATCTCATGGACCTGCACATTTTGAGTGGTGAAAAGTCAAGGTCAAGGTCATCCTTCAATGTCAAATGTAAAAAAAACAAAATCAAAGCGGGGCAGTAGGGGGCATTGTGTTTCTGACAAACACATCCCTTGTTTCATGAACTGTTTGTTTGAACCTAAAAGGTTATGGTTGGTGGAAGAAAAAGTTTTATTAATCTGATATTAAAAAACAATTATTTTGTTAATTTGTTAACCAGGGCTTTTTATTAAAAGTTGGGAAGAAGCCTTAGGTAGCCCATATATGAAAAATGTAGAAAGTAACATGATGAAGATCAGAAGTATAAATACTCAGTAAACAATACAAAAATGACTTTGAGTTGTCTGCATTATCCTCAGATATTCACATTCACTTTTGCCTTATTAAAAAAATTAGTTTGTACAAAGTCATGTCGCATAATTCAAATTTACTTGTCGTTCGGTTGCTATACTCTTTTTAGAACAGTGTTCACATTTTTCAAGAAATACTCACCCTGAGCATGACTTTGTGGGAGTTCTTGAATCAACATAATTAAACCAATTGTCATTCATCAAGGCAATCATTTATATTTTATTATCTTGATATTTCTTGAAACCATGGTGCAGTGTGGCTGGAATGCAGCATTATTGTATAATAGCCAGGATTGTCATAATGTGCAGACATTAATTGAGAAAGATGTAAAATGTTAGGAAGTGGCTTTTCAAGGCAGGTGTAAGGTGCATAAAGTTTTACAGTCAACTTGAAGTAATTGCTTTTAAATTGGGCTGTTTTGGACTTGCATAATTGTGTAGTTGACTCAGAGTTTGAAGATAAAACTGCATGTTCAAGTTTCTGTGTCAAACTCACAAATGAGTGCATAATATTTGAATTTAAGCAGCTTTGTTTTTCAATTGAGGTAGATTTTACAAGATAAAAAGTAGCAAATATTATTGATATTCAATGAAATGCCTTACACATAACTGGCATGCAGTGTTGTAGTTTTGAATTTGTTTTGTACTGGTATGCATTTCTTATGCATGGTTCATTGAGGTTTAAAATAACATGTCAAGATAGTGTATCAAATGAGTGTTACCAGCTCTTTTTGGATGGTGATAGAGCTTTTTAAAGCTGTCACTCCATAAACAGCATGGCCAGAAAGGCAGGCAAATGACCCCATTACTGTTTTGTGTAACTTGTATCAAAATGACAGCATAATAGTTTAATAGCATTACTATCCAAACTTGATGCACATTATTATCCAAACTTGATGCACATGAGTAATAATGAATTAATTATCTCGCATCACGTGAAGGTGTCAACTATCTCAAGAGTACATTCCTTTAATGTTCATAATCTTATGTTTTGTTTGGAGGTATTGTTTTATGTATGCTCTGTATAGTTTTTGTCTGTTTGTAAGGACTACTGGTTATGTATTTTAAGTGATGAATACATATCATTATGAAATTTTTTTGTCAAAATTGATAAAACAAAAAATAAGTATTAACTAACATTTGAATATTTTTTATTATCCATTTTGAAGAAAGTTATGCGCTCAAGATGTACAAACTTAAGCTTTTGATCGTAACTAGAGCATTTTAGTATATCCAGTAATCATTATTACTTTTGTAATTTGATATTACAATTGTTCAAATTGTCAATTTTAGAAACAAAAGACACTATTAAAATCAACTTGTTAAGGGCAGAAGAATTGAGTGGCTCTTGACACTTCAAGATTCATGCAATTTTAATGAAACATGAAACAGAAAGGAACCTATCAGTAGGACAAGATTTTGTCTGCCATCACTCCACATGTAACTATGGTAATGGTGTGTTTTGATTGGTTGATTACAGGGGAGGCGGGCCTACTGCACAGAGCTATGACAAGTTCTCCACACCCACCATAGGCTCCTACCAGAGTCCTGCTGCGCCGGCTGGGGGACAGGCCAACCAGGTACTGGACAGACTGTATATTAGCCTTGCTCTGGGAAAACTTTCACCTTGCTCTGGGAAAACTTTCACCTTTCTCTGGGAAAACTTTCACCTTGCTCTGGGAAAACTTTCACCTTGCTCTGGGAAAACTTTCACCTTGCTCTGGGAAAACTTTCACCTTGCTCCGGGAAAACTTTTACCTTGCTCTGGGAAAACTTTCACCTTGCTCTTGGAAAACTTTCACCTTGCTCTGGGAAAACTTTCACCTTGCTCTGGGAAAACTTTCACCTTGCTCTGGGAAAACTTTCACCTTGCTCTGGGAAAACTTTCACCTTGCTCCAGAAAAACATTCACCTTGCTCTGGGAAAACTTTCACCTTGCTCTGGGAAAACTTTCACCTTGCTCCGGGAAAACATTCACCTTGCTCTGGGAAAACGTTCACCTTGCTCTGGGAAAACTTTCACAGTTTTCCAGAACGTGGTTCATATAATAAAAAACTAAATGAATTGAAGGCAGTAAATGAAACTGGTGTAAGTGTTAAATATTTTAAAGACATTTGAATTTTATCCCTATATATGCTGACCCCAAAATAATATTTGCTTAAAAAGTTGTGGATCAATGGGTCTAGCAGTGATAGCACACTGACTTCAAAACCAAAAGGTGGAATATTTTTTCCCCCATAATATCGAGGCTATAAACATGTCTCTCATGCAACGCAGATACTTTGTGAACGCAATTTTCCCCATGGGTAGTAGTTTTCACTTAAATGAATATATGCCTCCAAAGAGACATTTATAATTAAGTCTCTAATGCATAAATAACATCTCTATGAACATTGCATTTACATTATTAAAGAAGCAGATCTGTGGTCTAGCAGACTCCATGAAACATCCAAAGGGCCTGTCACAAACATTGTCTTTTACATGTTGAATCTTGTCACATATTGGTCAATAAGACATTCAATAAATGTTTTTACCATGGAACTTTTAAAAATTTTAGTCATTTAGTGACCAACAGTGTCAACATGATTTAATAGACAATGCTATTTCAATATGTTTGCTATTATCCCTGTTACCCAGTGTTTGGACAGACCTCGTTGATATATACAATGTATGCACTATATACATGTATGTATCTAGAAGTGATAGATATTGTCCACGATTTGAAGGAGAATGTCACGTTTAACAAAATTTTAAGTTTACAGCTTCGCCTCATCATTTTTACTCAACATGAGGTGACAATGTTGTGTTCAGTTGCCATTAAACCAGTTGCCATAAAACCCAAAGGAACTAAAAACACATTTGTATGTTATGTCTGCATATCAAATGTCAATGTTACAAAGTGGAAATTAAATAGTTTAGTAAGTATTCGAACATTCAAACAAAATATGATAGTGGAAGTTTTGTGTTTTCTTATCAATAGTATATTGAGTTAATCATCAACAAAATATTTCCTTTTACAAGTTTATAGTAATTTATTGTGAGGGTACACTTCTTGCACAGTCATTATTACTTTTTATTGTACATTAGTCATGTCCAATGAATTAACTGATTGTTTCCTCTGTTCACATGATTAAAAGTAAACCTTCCAATGACTATTTAAACATCTGTCTCATAAATTAGCTCTACCAACATATTTTACTGCTTACTATTGATATGATTTCCCTTTGTACCTATGTGACCTGCACAAACAAGCAATTACTTACGCAAACATAATTGTGCAGGGATGGGGAGAGCAATGTATCTTGGCAAAGTATACGTCATAGTATAGATGTGTAATAAAGATAACATATCAATGCTATTTTGCATAAGAAACTACACGTGTTCTATTTAGTTGTTTTTCACTTTTGTCATCTGATCAACTTAAACATTGTCAGCATGAATAATAAATATTTTTTAGTAAAATCTACAATAAAAACAGTAATATGACATACCTACCTAATTTTTATCTCATCCTGAGTAGTCCGGCCTTGTGAAGTGTTTGGTGTGCTGTGTGTGTGTCATCACCTTTTACCATGTTACCAGTAACTCTAGAGACTTGGTCTTTCAAACAAACTTGACGAAACTCGGTCAGAATGTTTACATCATCCTTTTATTCATCAGGTCAAATCTGAGAAAAACCTTGTTACCACTCTCAATGCCATATTTATGTCTTTATTTATGTGTTACCATTTCTCCATCTGCTCCCTAGATATTTATGGAAAAGGTTCTCATGCCATGTGCTGCCTGTGTAGCTCTAAACCAGCCTGCACATTTGCCCAGTTTGGCCAGGAGCTCCCCTGTCCGCTCTAAGTCAAGCAAGATTGTGTGGTCTCATAAACGGATGGTGTAGCTCCAAACTTGAGAAATTTTAAAAATGAAATAAACAAATAAATTCTCGGGGAAAATTATTCTCAGTATTACCTCATTAGCAAACAGATATACCATAATAAAATCTTAAAATGAATTAGATCTACCTGTTAATTATCATTGCTTTTGTGTTTCAACAGTTGTCTTGGTCAAAGTTACTATGAGACAGTGTCTGGAGAGTATTGATAAAACCAACTAGACAATGGAGCTGGTCATCTTGGAACAAGTGTTATTTTTAAATCCAGAATATTCTTAAATTGAATAAATCGCTCCTGATAATATTTATTTTCTAACTTTAGTAGGGAAATTATTTTACCGTAATACCCCTGAAGCAAACATCTATTATCTAGCTCACATCGTATATCTTGCAGGCCTACAATTCAGCCCCAAAGCCGTTCAACTCTACTACGCCCAGTAAGCCTGCGCCCTTCAGCCCTGCATTGGTTGAGAGTAAGCCTGTGCCCTACATCCAGCCTGTGGTGGAAATTAAGCCTGCGCCCTACATGCCTCCTGCAGTTGACAGCATCACCTCTAAGACTGCAAACATCAACCTGAGGTAGGTCTATTCACACATCACACCAATGGCCGGTTATGGTTGTTACACAAAATTGGGATCACCTCTTTTGACATTTCTGAAGAGGATTCAAGAATTTAAAAAGGGTTTTCTCTTTAAGAACTGTTATTGAGTTATGCTAAGATATTCTAAGATTATAACATAAGCTAAGTATTTTCTACCTTTCTAATATTAATATGAATATGTAGCTTAATTTTTTTTTTTAAATTAAGACAAATTCTTTGGAAAATATTCGGATTTCAAAATAACCTGTAGGAATGAAAAAATCTGTACTGGCCTGGGAAGGAGCAAGCTATATAGGCCCAAATTTTAACATTGACCTTGTAGCAACGCAATAGGAAATTGTCTTACCCTGCTATGTTTGAATACACAGAGATGAATCAATCCTACATTCAGAAATGTTGTTGATGTTTGCAGTCAACCGAGCTACTCCAAGTATGAAGAGGCAGATGACCGTGGCAACGTGAGTCACCAGTCACGCTCCTTCAAGTACCTGCAGGACACCCTGGAAAGTGGCCAGGGTACGTACCATGGACACTGTCACACACCAACACTTGCAGACAAATTCAGACACCCATTTCCATATCACATTCATTGAGGCAGCTCCTATAGACACCTGTGAAACTATAAGGGTCAACTAAATAATCAGCGTCTTTAGGGAAATTCTGTATGTATGAAGCAAATCTGTTTAAAAAAAAGAAGACATGTTTAGCTTGTTTTATTCCTGATACACAATCACGAATATGGCCTCAAATGTTCCTGAACACAGTGCATGTATGCCTCATGAAGGATTTCTTACAGAACCCCCTGCAGCCCTTCGTCCGACGGTAGATTTACGGCGAAGCCCGTCGCCAAATGCCACGGTCAAAAAACAGTTTAATGCCCCTGGAGGCCTGTATTCCACTGAGAACAAACAAAAACAGCAGCAGCTAATAGCTGGGCCTGAAAAGAAGTCAGAGGGGTAAACTTAGTCTCATGTACATTACTGTTAGTCATAAGAACTAACCGGCATTTTGGCATAATTTCAAAGTCTGGAAAACTGTTCACTTTGTTTTGCTGCATAGCATCTCTCTGTTAATGTCTGTGGAAATAAACGCATTAAGCCCAACTATATGGTAATATTTTTGGTTGGTTTGTGTTTCTAATTAGCAGTGGAAATATTGCTGACACTGTACACATCGGTGTCAGAATATTCATTATTATATTCAGAATAAAACAAAGTGAAGGCAATTTGGGCACAAATAAATTGATGATGTTAACTAAGGAAACTCAAATATACGTATGATGAAACTACATACACACACACAGAACAGAAAAGTCAAAGTAATGCAGATTTCAGTTTTGAAGTTATGCCATGCCAATGTTATTATTATGTAACATTTAACAAGCACCTAAAATATTAATGCTATTTTATTGCAGAGCCCTCTCCCTCCTATGGCAGTAATGCCCCTTGGAAGAGGTATAAAGCATGGAGTTATCTCCCTGTAATAATTTGCAGTAGTTGTGTCCCTTTCGCTAGTTTCAATTTTTGTACTCTTTGTAGCGAGTAAAACAAAGATGGTGTAAAAAACGGATGTAGCCAATTGAGATTTTTTTATTGACAAGCAAATATTCTAGCACATGAAATGTGAAAAACATATCCTTAAAACATTTGTTCCTGCCAAGACTTTTTTCAACTTGATAAATTATAAATTATATTGTTTTTATAAACATATTTTCATATTGATTAAATCATCTACAAGTTATTTTAATGTTTATTAAAGTTTAAAGGAGTTTGATAAATATTGTTTTCTTTAAGTTAAACTCAAGATAAGCTTGTTAAAGATATATTTTAATTAGGGGTCTAAATCTACATGTGATATCTGAAACTCAATAGGGTAAAATCTTGAGCGCTATGCGAGAGTTAGGTGTGAAACTGTTGAATCTGCTTAACCATTCCTATATAAGATACAATAGTTTTGCATTAATATATTTATATAAAGAGAAAATAGCATCGCCTATCTGTAACATGTGATTACTGGGATTGTAGAAGGATATATAAACCGTGATGAGGGAGTTGAGGATGATGAGGATGAGGAGGAGGATCCTCATGAGGAGGATGAGGAGGAGGATGTATTTGTGACCGGGGCGGCAAACATGAGTCCTATGGATGAAACATGACATTTTCAGTTTTTGATGTGCAATTAATGTTTTCAGTCGTTTACATTTTCAATTAATACCCTCTTTAAGAAATAAAATGTAGAAAGATTTATGCCTGTACCATTTTTTTTGTTTGCTTGCGAACAACATGTGTTTCTGCAAAAAAAGTTATAGACCAAAAATATTTAATGCCATTTATCGCTATTTACCGAATGTTATTGATAGTAGAATTACTTTGGAGTTAAATTGTCTGTATTTGGAAAAGCAAATAAATATACAATGACAACAACAAAAAATGTTTTTAAGTTTAAGTTTTTAAGATGAAAAAATACATAAATGATATTACCAATATCTTAACAACATTATTTACACAAAAGGCGATGAGCAATACCTGTGACTCAGGGGATATAACCCTTATGAAAAAAATTATGTATTAATTTCACATTATCATAGTTACAAGCTAACTAGATTGTGATTAGTAGTTATGGCATGTTTTATCGAAACTGCTTCGTTGTAATGACATGAACGTTAATTTAAAGAGAAAATAAGTTGAAGAAATCATGCAACAATTTTCATGTTATGTTTTCTCAATAATGTAGTTTCCGCCACAGGATTCATTTTTGCTGACCGCGTCACAGTTTTGTTGATTGCTGGATGTGTGCTGTGCAGCCTTTGTTTGAGATCTTGGCCACATTTGGTCAGTTTCATGTTATTTTTTTTATCCATTTATAGTAATTTTATTTTATGAAGCATGAACGATTGTTGAATGCAGTTCATGCACATTTAAAATTTAAGCATGTTTTTTAACAATAAAATCTCGTGTATTTAATTGATACATGGATATGCAGTGGTATCAGTATTGTACAATAAATATATGTGCAAGCACTAGTAAAAGAGTCTTGTACTCCATACTTTGTTATCGCTCCCCAAAGGCGGAGGGATATATAATTGGCGCTGTCTGTCCGTCAGTCTGTCACAAACTTTTTAAGGCTATATCTAAGAAACTATATAAGATGTCAACATGAGGCATCATGGGTGTATACATAACAATGAGGAGAAGTTCCCTAAACATGAACCATAACCCTACACTTTCTTAAATATTAGTTATTGCCCTTTGTTGTTTTTGTTTGATGTAACTTTTCAGGGCTATGCATTGTATCTCATAAGCTATGTAAGGTGTTGTTTTTGTTTGATGAAACTTTTCAGGGCTATACATTGTATCTCATAAGCTATGTAAGGTTTCAACATAAAACTTCATGGGTGTATTAATATAAATGACGAGAAGCGTCATGCTTAAGGAACATAACCCTTAACTTTCTTAAATAAGAGTTATTGCCCGTTGTTGTTTTTGTATGATGTAACTTTTTAGGGCTATATCTCAGATATGATACAAGATTTCAACAATCATTAAACTTCATTAGTAATTTGATACCAATGAAGAGATTTGCCTTGCTCAAGAACCATTACCCTTTAATCAATTTTTTTTTTAGGATTACACCGTTTATCAAGGGATTCAATAAACAAAATTTATTTGGCCGCAGATATCAATTTAACATATTTTATTGTTTAAAATATCACAGATATTTTATCACTGAATACAAATAGAACAATGTAACTATGAACATTCCTTATCTTGTATCCATAAGCTAGTATACAATAACTTATTTACATAGAAGCTAGTATTTATTATATTTACTGGTATATTAGCGTGTAAATATTAGTAGTTACAAATCTTACACACTTTATTTAAACTATTTTCTACATACTTAAGCCATTCAAATTTGTTGATTTTCTCTCTTTTAATTTTCATAATTTTTCTTATTACAAAATGTTGATGGTTGTTTTTTTTCTACCGCTTCGATTGCATATCCAGGATTAAAACTATGTTATTTTGAAGGGGTCATGGAACCACCCTGCTGGTTGGTCAGTTGGTTGGTTGGTTTGTCATGCTGCACAATTGAAGTTTGTGTCTCAAGCTAGTCTAACAGTTTTCTGCCTTTCAACAATAAACTTCATATATAATTATGATGTTTATACTATGTAGAGGTGCAAGATGTTATTTTGATGGATGTTGTGATATTCTTTGCAGACTTATGTCCCCTTGGACTAAGGAAAATTTTGGTAATGTGTATGTCACAATATTTATTGCCCAGAAACTTGTGCATTCGAATCAACAAATCATCCTGAAGCTCTTTGTCTTTTAATGTGATCGATGTGAAGTAACGAGCAACACAATTTTGACATTTGTACGAATACTAATTTAGTTGAAATGAGCCATTGCAAGGTCATATGTCATCTTTAGTTACTGTTTTAGTTATTTATTGTTGTACCACTAACTAACTTGCATGAATTATATAATAATTGTTTGAAAAGACATTTATTTCATTTATATAGAAAGATTCATTTGTGGCACAACACACCTATTTTTATAAAGGAATGAGGCAATATTTATTTAATTATTTTTTTATTACAATTATCCTTTAATATTATTTGTTTTTATCAATTCCACATGTATATTCATTGAAAAATGATGTGCTTTAAAATTGTGTGTTCTTATATTGCCATTAAACTAAAAAATGAGTTGAAACTTTGAACTATAGTTCAAATCATAGTTGAAAAAATATTGTCAGGTTGGGTTAGAATTTTAATAATGTTGTTAATGAAGTCTAAGTAAACAACACTGTATGCACTCAATGGTTTAATAAGTATGCCTCAGATGCCATTTGTTTTCAGAAATAACACAAAAACTTGTGTACTTAAAATATGCTTAGTGTTGTGCCACCATTGAAGCCTGTGTTTTGTTTATGTTATTATATTTGCATAACTTGATGAGGAAGATCTGAAACAATTATAACAATTATAACACCAAAGGCATCCCTTCCCTCTATACCGTCCTTAACTAATTATACTCTTTAGAAGACTAAAAAATCACAAATAATCATATGCCTACATGTATGTCACATTTACAATATACCGATTATCACCATCACCATATTATAATAAAAAAGTTTCCTTTTTCCAAATAAATTTGTATGAGATCTTCCTCGTCTTTTTTACTGTTATTTCTCCTCACCCCAGCATGCCTATTATTATTGCATGGTTCACCATTTTTACAGGAACAGCGATACGGAACAAGAGGAGATCAAGTTTGATGCCTCAGGGAAACGTGTGTATCTCCCGTCCGAAACTTTTAAGCTTATACATGAACAAGAACATCCGGACGAGAACAAATTGGATGAAAAACCAGTTGAAGTTAAACAAACTCGAACTATAAGAGTTTTAGAAAAACAATTGGGGTAATTTTGTTATTTTCATTAGAATAATTTTATTAAGAAATTTATTTTTGGGGAAGAAAATGTAAATTAGATTTTATGGTAAATATTAATAGTCCAGGACAAACATTATTAGGTAAGTAACAATAATTGAATTTGTACATCAATTATTGTATAGAACAGGAATATTTCATAAAGAGGCTTTGTTTTGAACAGGGACCTGTAAGTTACGAATGGTTATAACATTGCCCCCTTCAGAAAACAATTGGCTTTGCTTTGAACAGGGACCTGTAAGTTACGATAGTTATAACATTGCCCCCTTTAGAAAACAATTATTCTTTGCAATAAATAGTAGGTTTATTTGGCAATTCTACTTAAATATAATATTTTGGTAAAAGAAAATAGCTTGTGCAGTAATATTGCAAACTACTTTTTAAGACTTTGGTTTCTGCACATTTACAGAGGGAATTTAGTTCAGTCACCTGAAAAAAGCTTCACAAACCACGTAGGTCAAGGTGACACTGAAGTCAAGCTTTATCAACCATCTGAAACATTCCAACTTGTTCATGAAAATGAATGCCGTCATTTTAAGGCTGAAATTTACGTTCCGGAACAATCCGTCACATTTAAAAATATAGAAAGACAATTCTGGTAAATCAAGTGTGATGTAAGGGTGGTGTTGATTTGCTAACTTGTTATTTCTAAATTTTGGGTGAACATGTGTCAGCAATACATACAAATTTCTTGTCTTGGTCACAATGAAATTGTTTATGATGATTTTAAGCTGATAGTAGAATGTTTACTATTTTAAGGTTTGTTTTGTTAGAATGAAATTTTTATACAAGGTTTTAGTTCTGATAATTTTTCTTGTGAGCCTGCTATGCGTATAGTATGAAACAGTCAAAACAATTTTATGCTTTTAACTTATACTTATATTATTTTAGTGTATCATGTCTTTAAATGTCAATGATGGATTATTTCTATTACTTGAGTTATGCATATATTCGTACTTACTATTCCACCTTGCTAACACTTTGCACTGACACATTCTAAATGTGTCTTCAATGCATGCATGCATCTGTTAACAATCATATCCTAATTTAATTAATTTGTTCTCAGATTGTTGAATGTGTATTGCTGAAATACATGTAATGAAGGCTTGACTAGTGAGCTTTAATTTAGGTTTTCAAAATCCGCATGCGGTTTCTGTGCACTGTCCAACTGTTTGCAGTTTGAATTGTCGCCATAGCTTCTACTTATTAATTGGTTTTGAAGAGTGGTTTTCTGCTTGCTAGTGAAGATGTTTTTAAAGTTGGTCATGTACGTGTGATATTGTTGAACTATTATTCAGTGGTTCAGTCCATCTATTGGCAAAAACAGGGAGGATTTCCCTTCTTTACAAGATATTGAGACCTTTTTTAAACACGAAACATCTCTCCAATTAAAAGATTCTTTTTCATCTTTCACTTTAAGACTACTGTGAAAATAAGATGTTCTCGCTTTTTAATAAGATGTTCTTGCTTTTTTAAAGTCTATATAACGCTCAAAATCAACGAAAATTTTGTTAAGTATTTCTTAAAATAAAGTTAACACCTTAACAATCAGTGTTCCTTGTGGCAATAGCCAAAATTTCAACGCTAGATGTGGTATGATTACATAGATTTTTGTAGATACAAAATGCTCGTTTTTATTTATTTGTAGCCATAATTAATTCCCGCGAATATATCTTTTCATACGACACAGGAACACTATGTTAGTGTTCATGTGTCGTATGAATAGATATGCAAAACAATAATAAAAACGAGCATTTTGTATCTACAAACATCTATTTTACCAGACCACATCTGGCGTTGAGATTTCGGCAATTGCCATAAGGAACACTGATTTTTAATTGGTTAAGTTTATTTTACGAACAATTGTACGACATTTTTGTTGATTTTGAGTAGTAATGTTACTTTAAGAATATCTATAGATCTTCCCATTTTGGCAACATAAATTGATGTGTGTTTTTTCATTATTTTATTTTTTTAATTACCAACCAGCACTGTCATGTCCACAATAAGGCAACATTGTATCAAATGTTTAAGTAAGTACTTTACTTGCATAAACTACTAATTATTTAAATTTAATGAATAACAATGTTGGTAGAAACATTAATTATGCAATCTAAGTTGGTGTCTATTAGAAAAACTATTTTCTTGTCTGATTTCTTTTATTGAAAATGATTAATCATATTGACTTAAGCATGTGAGCTATTTTTCTTACTTTTCTTACTTTTTATGCCCACGGATCGAAAGATCGGGGGCATATTGTTTTTTGCCTGTCTGTCTAACAGTCTGTCATTCATTCATTGTGTGTGTCCCAAAACTTTAACCTTGGTTAAAGTTTTGCAATAACTTTTGCATTATTGAAGATAGCAACTTGATATTTGGCATGCATGTGTATCTCATGGAGCTGCACATTTTGAGTGGTGAAAGGTCAAGGTCATTCTTCAAGGTCAAAGGTCAAATATATGGCTTCAAAGCGGCGCAATAGGGGGCATTGTGCTCTGACAAACACATCTCTTGTTTAGAAATAGAACTTGAATTACTTAGAACCCTTTTATTTGTTTAGCCTCTGTATTGTCATATCATTATAATAAGCCATAAACACATATATTATGGCTTTAATTGACTTCCCTGAAGATATATTAAAAAAATATTTTCCATTTTAAATAAACACATTTTAAAAACATTTCATGTACCGGTATTAAAGAGCCTGTCATTAACTTATTTACATTAAAAAAAACCTAAAGACGTACAGTTAAATCTACTACTCATATTTTCGACGCTTGGTGATCTTTAAATTCACTAAACAATTTCCCTAAACACTGAAGTGGTGTTTGACTGGATAAGACAGGATACCACAGGAAGGTTGTGGTTGTGACTGACTGGTTAGAGACATGGTGTTTGTCAAGTGTTCCATTGATCTCATACTTTAGGTCATTCTTTTGCCATATCAGTGTCTGTAGTCACCAAGCTTCTGAAGACAACCTTCAGTTATTGCTGTACTCATTAAGTTCAGATAAAATGTTCGATGTGAAATGACCTCAGTTTCATTTAGTAAGAATTACAGGGACTTTAATGAATTCATCAAAATAGCCATAGATATAGCAAAATGTATGTGAGATTAAACTACTTTGCTGGCCTCTGTGAAAGCTTGGTTTAATGCCTTATGTGTATCAAGTATTGTCCCAGATAATTAGCCTTTGTAGTTTAATCAGGGATGACACTTTTCGCTTAGATTTTCGTTTAGAAGTGAATTACTTAAATGAAATTTTTTATACAATATAATATTGAGGCAATGTCACATAATTATGGTCCCATATAGTATTATTAGTTACACTGTTAGTAACTAATGGTGTTCGGGATATACACCCTCAGTAATTTCATACCATAGGAGAGCGAAGCTAAGCTCGAGTATGGTATGAAAGTACTGAGGGTGTATATCCCATTCACCATCAGTTACTAACTGTGTAACGATTATATCTCAACCGACTATTCAATTACTCCGGGTGTATGGAAATTACTCGGCGTGTATGGAAAATACACCATGGGCATGAAACGGCTCTAAGCAATGCAGATTAGGTCATTTTTGTAGGAGGTGAGATATTGAATATTATTGGGTTGCATCCGTCTCACATATGGTTGCATATAGTATTGAATAATATTGTGGTGCATCCTTCTCACATATAGTTACATACAGTACTGTATAATATTGCAGTGCATTTTTATCTTACAGTGAGGGGCCTCCACCTGCTCCTGCCCCTCCCAAGGCACCTGCAGGTAGGTGAAGTCTCGTGTCAATACGCCGGATTTATTATTTAGTATACATATAATGTGATTTAGTTCTAGGAAAACTGGGGGTTATGAATGTGCTTGCAGTGTCATTCCAGATTAGCCTGTGCAGTCCACACAGTCCAATCAGGAATGACACTTATCGCTTAAACTGTATTTTCGGTAAGAGGAGAATTCCTTTTAACGGAAAGTTCCATAAAAGTGGAAAAGTGTCATCCTTGATTTGCCTGTGAGAACTGCACAGGCTAATCTGGGACAACAGTTGACGCACATGCATTAAGCCCAGTTTTATCCGAACAAGGCTCTAATTGTTAGTTCCATTTATGAGCAGGGAGAATCCAGCTATTTTCTTGCTTTGTAGAGTACAACTTTTGTGAAGTAAAGAAGAATATTGGTGTGATAAAATTGGTATTAACATTTTCACCCATTTAATTTTTTCCGCAAAGTCGCACGATTACTTTTTATACGCCCGTATAAAATACGGGACGTATTATGTGAAACCCCTTGGCGGGCGGGCGGGCGGGCGGGCGGCGGGCGGGCGGCGGGCGGAAGGCATCACTTTGTCCGGACTCTAATTCAAATTGTATTCATCCGATCTTCACCAAACTTGGTCAGCAGTTGCATCTAGTTGATATCTAGGCCAAGTTCGAATATGGGTCATGCCGGGTCAAAAACTAGGTCATAGGGTCAATAAGTGCATTTTCAAAGGGGCCACTTTGTCCGGACTCTATTTCAAATTGTATTCATCCGATCTTCACCAAACTTGGTCAGCAGTTGCATCTAGTTGATATATAGGCCAAGTTCGAATATGGGTCATGCCGGGTCAAAAACTAGGTCATAGGGTCAATTAGTGCATTTTCAACGGCGCCACTTTGTCCGGACTCTAATTCAAATTGTATTCATCCGATCTTCACCAAACTTGGTCAGTAGTTGCATCTAGTTGATATCTAGGTCAAGTCCGAATATGGGTCATGCTGGGTCAAAAACTAGGTCAAAGGGTCAATTAGTGCATTTTACTTTGTCCGGACTCTAATTCAAATTGTATAAATCTTATCTTCACCAAACTTGGTCAGTAGTTGCATCTAGTTGATATCTAGGCCAAGTTCGAATATGGGTCATGCCAGGTAAAAAACTAGGTCATAGGGTCAATTAGTCCATTTTCAACAGCGCCACTTTGTCCGGACTCTTATTCAAATTGTATTCATCCGATCTTTACCAAACTTGGTCAGTAGTTGCATCTAGTTGATATCTAGGTCAAGTTCGAATATGGGTCATGTCGGGTCAAGAACTAGGTCATAGGGTCAATTAGTGCATTTTCAACGGCGCCACTTTGTCCGGACTCTAATTCAAATTGTATTCATCCGAAACTTTTAAACAACTTTTTATCCTGCGTCAAAGTGGTATGGGGGTATAAGTCACATTCAGTGACAAAGCTCTAGTTCAAGTTGAATTCACCAAACTTGGTCAGAGGTAGTATATAGATTATATATCAGTCAGGTCTGATTGGAGACATGCAACCGATTAACACATGCAATATTTTTATGCAATATTTTTATCCAGTTTTATTTTGCGATATTTTCATCGGGTTTATTTTTTTCGCGATTTTTGAAACGAGTTATTTTTAACAACATGTTTATTGGTAAGTTTCATTTTTATACGCCCGTTTTAAAAAAACGGGACGTATTATAGTTTCGCCTTGGCGGCGGGCGGGCGGCGTCCACAGCAGTGTCCGCTCTCTAATTCAAATAGTTTTCATCCGATCTTCACCAAACTTGGTCAGAAGTTTTATCTAGACAATATCTAGGTCAAGTTCGAATATGGGTTATGCCGGGTCAAAAACTAGGTCACAGGGTCACTTAGTGCATTTCAAGCATTTAGCATGGTGTCCGCTCTCTAATTGAAGTAGTTTTTATCCGATCTTCACCAAACTTGGTCAGAAGTTGTATCTGGACAATATCTAGGTCAAGTTCGAATATGGATCATGCCGGATCAAAAACTAGGTCACGAGGTCACTTAGTGCATTTCAAGCATTTAGCATGGTGTCCGCTCTGTAATAGAAGTAGTTTTCATCTGATAATCACATTACTTGGTCAGAAGTTGTATCTAGACAATATCTAGGTCAAATTTGAATATGGGTCATGCAGGGTCAAAAATTAGATCACAAGGTCACTTAGTGCATTTCAAGCATTTAGCATGGTGTCCGCTCTCTAATTGAAGTAGTTTTAATCTGTTCTTCACCAAATTTGGTCAGAAGTTGTGTCTAGATGATATGTAGGTCAAGTTCAAATATGAGTCATGGTAAAGTTATCAAGTTGTCCAAAACCTTTAAATGGGCGTATCTTGTGACAGTTTGGCACTCTTGTTTATATTGGAAACATTTACTTATTTTATCATGATAACAAATATTTGAATAAGGTTGCGATGGCGTTGTCAATACTGTGGATTTAATAACCACTCTAGAAGCATTTTCAAAATATCCCCTTAAGACACTAAGTACTGGTAAAACCTTATGAAACAGACCTGAAAGATACTTAAAATAATAAAAATAAAATATAAGGTGCTGAAAAGCAAAAAGCAATGGATAAAATCTTAATTAACATTCTTCTTACTCCATCTAAGCTCCTAAGCCTGGTGTCTGGGCCCCTGGTCAGGGTGGTCCAGCAGCACCTGCAGCTCCCGTGTCCAAGCCCTTCACACCCGCAATGGCACCCAAGACAGCCCCTTCCCAGCCAGCGCACTCCACTGCTGCCCCGCCCAAACCAACGGGCATGGGTGCGATACGGGGTAGGATGGGAGACGCTGTCATAAAGACGGGGGATGCTGGTAGAGTGCCTGTGTGTGCTTCGTGTGGCGGACCCATCAGGTAGGCATGAAAGAAATATTGCAGCTTGGTACGGTCAGTGATGGCAAAATGTGCTCAAAATGTCGTTTTGTCACAATGGGATAATTTTAAAAGGGGACGGAGTTTAAATCTTAATTTTCATTCATTCTGAAATCTTCCTCTCTAATAACAGAAGCCCATATCATTTATTCCAATTTTTACCTCTTCAATCACAAAGTCAATTGTGATTGATTCCTAATTTTTCATCTCCATTAACAGAGCCCCATTTCATTCATTCCTTATTTTAATCTCTTTGCTTACAGAGGCCCCTTCGTGACTGCTATGGGAAAGAGTTGGTGCCCGGATCACTTCATCTGCGCCAACCCTCGCTGCGGTAACAAGCTGGTTGACATGGGTTTCGTTGAGGAGGGAGGCTTCCTCTACTGCGAGAAGGACTATGAGCTCTACTTCGCCCCGCACTGCTTCAAGTGTGATGCCGCTATCATTGGGGTGAGTGAATAAATTACTGTAAAAAAAAAAGAGAGATTGTTTGCAGATTTGTACGCCTATTTTGCTCAAAGTCAATGCTTAAGTGCCTTTTTAATACGCTGATAATCTGAAAATAATGAAATACATGATAGTTTGTATTACTTACTAATAAATATACAGTTTGATTTAAAAAGCCAGAAACTCGGACAACAGCAAGAAAGGCGAGCGAGCTTTCCTCTAACAGCTCTTGTTAATGTAAGCTAATGGAATAGATGTATAACACTGTCATGTCCAGTAATAGGTTGTTTACATATGCATTCCTATGGACGGTTGTAGCTCTGGGAGAAGGTTTGGAGATTGAGTATGGAGACTGGGGCCGGAGAGCAAAGAGATTGGTGCTGGAGAGTAGGAGGTTGCCACGCAAACCCTCGTGTGGGGCGACAGTCGGAGCGTGGCTATTGAGCTTGGGAGATTAGGGAGATTTGGGAGATCGGTAGTTGTAGAGTTATAACCCCACCCCTATGAATAAATGTCTTGAAATGCAGCTTGTGTTGTAATTGTTACAACCCAGCATGGCAGACGTGTTATAACGCCAGTTTGTTTTTCTGAGGCATAAGGATATCAAACATATGACAATTATTTGAGCATTCATACGTGTCAACAATAAACACATGCCAACCCTAGTAAGGGGCCACAGCCGTAGAGTGGCTTATGAGTTTGGGAAAAAGGGTTTTTTGGAGTTATTACCCTAGACAGATGAAAAAGCTACTGAAACCCAGACCCATGTTTTTGTTGTTTTCATTCAATTTGGTGTTGGAGGCATTAAGCATTGCATTCGGCTCTCTGTAAGAATACTTGTGTTATTAACACTGAATGCCTGTTAAACTACTGAGTGGATTTCCGTCAATCTTTCACAGTTGAATTACCTTCATATGTAGGTGATCTTAAAGAGAGGAAAGTGTGTTCAAATCCTCTCACTGCTTTCCTCAATCTTTCACAGTTAAATGTGTAGATCATTTTAATGGAGGAAATACTGACTGCAACCAGTTTTGGCCATTTGTCTTTTTGTCTGCTGTAGACTATTAAAGTTGATTTGGCTGTGTTCAAACATGCATTGTGGAGGCATCAGTGTCCTTGACACATTTCTTGTTCTTATCATAAAAATGCCTTTGCAGGGAAGTTATACAAAATACCAATCTAGCAAATGTTAACTGATTTTAAGAATAGTAATACTAGAACAAATGTGTATGATTTCTTTCAGCCCCAGTTGAAGCACCATACATTTCAATTGTAGCTTACTGGTTTGCGGTTCAACTTTATCCTGAGTGAAGTTTCAACTTTAACTCTGAATTTAAACATACATTTAGGAAAAAAAACACTATATTGCAGGAGAATGGGAATGGTTGTTTTTTTTGCCATATAATGGATCAAAGAACTCCAATCCTTTCACTTATTTTTCATAACATTACTCTCTCCTGTAGGAGTGTGTGAATGCACTGAACAAGCAGTACCACCCTGCGTGCTTCCTGTGCTACCACTGCAAGCAGCCCATTGGGGGCACACAGTTCCATCTGGAGGATGGCAACCCCTACTGCGAGAATGGTGAGTGCAATATGTGGGCTTACTTTACCAATATTACAATCACAACACCATTGATAGCACTGAAAATTGCATTACCACCTGTTGAGTTAATTAAGTAACGTTGTGTGTCCTGTGTATGTTTAGTACATGTGTGAGCATAGCTTGTTCAGGCAGATTCTTCTTTAGTAGAGTACCCTAAATTCCATGATAATGTGGTCATTTGGCAAAACAACAGGTTACCACAGAAACCAAGCTGATGTTGAAAAGAAGTTCTTGTCATTAGCTATACCTTGGCTTATGTTAAATTTCAAAAGGTTGATGTGTAAATCTTTACCAAACTGACTCATGTTGTTGTAGATTGGCGCCAGCTGTACCAAACGATGTGCACGTCCTGCAACTTCCCCATTGAGCCCGGAGACAAGTGGGTGGAGGCCATGAGCAACAACTACCACTCTGAGTGCTTCAACTGCTCGGTATGTGTGTACTTAGTTATTACGCTAGTACTTAGTCGGTACCTTTGTACTTAGTTATTATGCTTGTACTTAGTTGGTACCTTTGCGCTTAGTTATTACACTTGTACTCAGTCAAAACCTTTGTACTTAGTTATTATGCTTGTACTTATTTGGTACCTTTGTACTTAGTTATGATGATTGTGCTTAGTTATTATGCTAGTATTTAGTTGGTACCTTATACTTAGTTATTAGGCTTATACTTAGTTGGTACATTTGTGCTTAGTTATTATGCTTGTGCTTAGTTATTATGCTAGTACTTAGTTGGTACCTTGTACTTAGTTATTAGGCGTGTACTTAGTATAACACGCTTAGTTGGTACTTTGTACTTAGTCATTACACTAGTATTTATTTGGCACCTTTGCATTCAGTTATTACCCTTGTAATTAGTCAGTATCTAAGTACTTTGTTATTGGGCTTAAACCTAGTGGAACCTTTGTACTTAGTTATTGCGCTAGTATCTAGTCAGTACCTTTGTACTTAATTATTGCACTTGTACCTAGTCTGTATCTTTTTTCTTAGTTATTGCGCTTGTACCTAGTTGGTATCTTTGTTCTTAGGTATTGCCCTTGTACCTAGTTGGTATCTTTGAACTTAGTTATTATGCTTGTACCTAGTCGTTGTCTTTGTACTAAGTTATTGCGCTTCTACCAAGTCGAGAATTTTGTTCTTAGTTATTGCACTTGTACCTTGTCAGTATCTTTGTAATAAGTTATTTGCATGTACCTAGTCGGTATCTTTGTTCTTAGATATTGTGCTTGTACCTTGTCCGTATCATTGTGGTATGTTAATGCTTGAACTGAGTTGGTACCTTTGTACTTTGTTACATGTATTATGGTTATACTTAGTTAATACCTTTGTACTTAGTTATTATGTTTGTACCTTGTCAGTATCTTGGTACTAAGTTATTATGCTTGTACTTAGTTATTATGCTTTTACTTAGTTATTATGCTTGTACTTAGGTATTATGTACTTTGTTATTATGCTTGTACTTTGTTATTATGATTGTACTTAGTTATAACACTTATACTTAGTTATTACACTTGTACTTAGTTTGTATGCTTGTAATTTGTACTTAGTTTGTATGCTTGTACTTAGTTTGCTTTACTTAGTCAGTAGTCTTGTACTTAGTCAGTAAGCTTGAACTTAGTTGCATTTTCAAATTGTCTGTGTATGGAATGGCCTGGTACAGAAAGTAAATAGATATTGGATAGCATTAATCCAGATTGTGTTTTCTTTGTAATATGTTCAGCAGCTATGTTGTAAACACAAATGGTTTCAGTATATTTAAATTTATTTTGCATGATTTTGCTGTTGTATAACTCCAATAATCACCAAGGGCTCTGTAAGTAGAAACTCTTGTGATTTCAAAGAGTAAAGCAGTTATCAAGACACATGGCATTCCAGAGTTATTTGCTCTTACACATACCTGAAATCAAGTTGAAAAGATATTGGTCATCTTTTACAAAGCTTTTGTTTTTATTAGCTCGGCTGTTTTCGGAGAAAACCCAAGGTATTGTCATAGCCAGCTCGTTGTGTCCGTCGTCATGTCCGCCGTCCGCCGTCGTGCTAAAACCTTAGCATCTGGTCAAGGTTTTGAACATTGGCTCTAAAATCAAAGTTCTTCAACCTACAACTTTGAAACTTCATATGTAGCTGCACCTTGATGAGTTCTACATGCCACACAATTTTGGGTCACTAGGTCAAAGGTCAAGGTCACTGTGAATTCTAAAAAAAAAAAAAAATCTGTCAAGCTTTCATTTATTCAAGACTGCACCCATAGCCGAGCGTGGCACCCATTATGCGGTGCTCTTGTTTAATTTAAGGCCTCCATTAGCATTTTATGTACATAGCCAAAGTGCTGTTGTTGTTCTTTTTATGCTCCCCGAAATATTTTCGGTGGAGCATATAGTTGCCAGTTTGTAGTTCCTTACTTCCTTGCTTCCTTCCTTTCTTCCTTCCATCACACTTTTTAGCTCACCTGAGCACAACATGCTCATGGTGAGCTTTTGTGATCGCCTTTTGTCCGTCGTCCCTCGTGCGTTGTCCATTGTGCCACGTCAACATTTGCCTTGATCACTCTCTAGAGGCCACATTTATTGTCCAATCTTCATGAAACTTGCTCAGAAGATTGGTTTCAATGATATCTTGGATGAGTTCGAAAATGGTTACGTTTGCTTGAAAAACATGGCTGCCAAGGGGCGGGGCAATTTTCCTTACATGGCTATATATGGCTATAGTAAAATCTTGTTAACACTCTATAGAGGCCACATTTATTGTCTGATCTTCATGAAACTTGGTCAGAAGATTCATCCCAATAATATCTTGGATGAGTTCGAAAATGATGCCGGTTGGTTGAAAACATGGCTGCCAGGGGGCGGCGCATTTTTCCTTATATGGCTATAGTAAAACCTTGTTAACACTCTAGAGGCCACATTTATTTTCTGATCTTCATGAAACTTGCTCAGAAGATTTGTCCCACTGATATCTTTGATGAGTTCAAAAATGGTAACCTTTGCTTGAAAAACATGGCTGCCAAGGGGGCGGGGCATTTTTCCTTATATGGCTATATATTGCTATAGTAAAATCTTGTTAACACTCTAGAGGCCACATTTATTGTCCAATCGTTATGAAACTTGGTCAGAAGATTCATCCCAATAATATCTTGCACGAGTTCGAAAATGATGCCGGTTGGTTGAAAAACATGGCCGCCAGGGGGGGCAGGGCATTTTTCCTTATATGGCTATAGTAAAACCTTGTTAACATTCTAGAGGCCACATTTATTGTCCAATCTTGATGAAATATGGTCAGAAGATTTGTCTTAATGATATCTTGGATGAGTTCGAAAATGGTTTTGGTTGCTCTAAAAACATGGCCACCAAGGGGCGGGGCATTTTTCCTTATATGGCTATAAAAGGCTATAGTAAAATCTTGTTAACACTCTAGAGGCCACATTTATAGTCCGATCTTCATGAAACTCGGTCAGAAGATTCATCCTAATAATATCTTGGACGAGTTCAAAAATGATGCCGGTTGGTTGAAAAACATGGCCACCACAGGGGCGGGGCTATTTTCCTTATATGGCTATAGTAAAACCTTGTTAACACTCGTAGAGGTCACATTTATTTTCCGATCATCATGAAACTTGGTCAGAAGATTTGTCCCAATGACATCTTGGATGAGTTCGAAAATGGTTTAGGTTGCTCTAAAAACATGGCCACCAGGGGCGGGCATTTTTCCTTATATGGCTATATATGGCTATAGTAAAACCATGTTAACACTCTAGAGGCCATATTTATTGTCCAATAATCATGAAATTTGGTCAGAAGATTGGTCTCAATGATATCTTGCATGAGTTCGAAAATAATTATGTTTGCTTGAAAAAAATGGCTTCCAAGGGGTGGGGAATTTTTCCTTATATGGCTATAGTAAAATCTTGTTAACACTCTAGAGGCCACATTTACTGTCCGATCTTCATGAAACTTGGTCTGAAGATTCATCCCGATAATATCTTGGATGAGTTAAAAAATGATGCCCTTTGGTTGAAAACATGGCTGCCAGGGGGCACGGCATTTTTCCTTATATGGCTATAGTAAAACCTTGTTTACACTCTAGAGGCCACATTTATTTTCCGATCTTCGTGAAACTTGGTCAGAAAATTTGTCCCAATAATATCTTGTTATCTCAGGTGAGCGACTTTGGGCCTTTCAGGTCCTCTTGTTTAAAAGTTTCTCATAGCATCTTCAATACTTTAATGATCTCTTTCATATTTGGCATGTATGTACCTTGCATGAACCTCTACCTTTTTGATGAGGTTTGAGGTCACTGGGGTCAAGGTCAAGGTCACCGAGACTAATAATAGATTTTTCTGTCACGCTTTTTTAACAGTGTCTCATAGCACCTTCAATACTTTACCGATCTCTTTCATATTTGGCATGTAGTTACCTTGCATCGACCTCTAGCTTTTGATGAGGTTAGAGGTCACTGGGGTCAAGGTCAAGGTCACTGAGGCTAATAATAGATTTTTCCGTCGTGCTTTTTTAACAGTTTCTCATAGCACCTTCAATACTTTACCGATCTTTTTCCTATTTGGCATGTAGTTACCTTGCATGGACCTCTACCTTTTGATGAGGTTTGAGGTCACTGGGGTCAAGGTCACTGAGGCTAATAATAGATTTTTCTGTCACACTTTTTTTACAGTTTCTCATAGCACCTTCAATACTTTACCAATCTCTTCCATATTTGGCATGTAGTTTGATGAGGTTTGAGGTCACTGGGGTCAAGGTCACTGAGGCTAATAATAGATTTTTCCTTCACACTTTTTTTACAGTTTCTCATAGCACCTTCAATACTTTACCGAACTCTTTCATATTTGGCATGTAATTACCTTGCATGGACCTCTACCTTTTGATGAGGTCACTTGGGCCAAGGTCAAGGTCACCGAGGCTATTGATAGATTTTTCGGTCACACTTTTTTAACAGTTTCTCGTAGCACCTTCAATACTTTACCGATCTCTTTCATATTTGCCTTGTAGGTACCTTTCATGGACCTCTACCTTTTGATGAGGTTTGAGGTCACTGGGTCAAGGTCACCGAGGATAAAGATAGATTTTTTTAGGTGTTTATTAACACATCGGGGAGCATCCATCAGTTTCACAGATATTCTTGTTTTGTTAAAAAACAATTTGAACATGTTGCTTATACTTCTTCAATGATTTTCTTGTCTTATTTTTTTTAGAGCTGCCAAGTGAATCTAGAAGGGCAGGCATTTTATGCAAAGGCGGGAAAGCCCTTTTGCAAAAAGCATGCTCGATAAACTGCTACACGAGCCAAATAGAGGGAGTAACCAGTTTAGTTCTTTTAACCACTGTCACCTTAGTTTGTAAGCCTGTTGCAGTGAAATATTCTCTTGTATTGCAATGTTCATTGTTAGATGTTCACTTGCCAATAATATTTTAAGAAAATCAAAGGAGACAATTTCTGAAGCTAGTGTCTATGCTATATAACGATGTGTTATGATTGTTTGATGGATCTTTTTAGAGGGTTATTTATGGTTTTGTTATGAGAAAAGATCATGGATGTTATGGGAAGTTGCAGCGATGTTGTCTGTAAAACGGCTAGGATTAGAGAATAGTTTGAATGTTTAAATCTGAGTGTTTTAATAATACATTTGTACATATCAGAGCCAAATAATTTGTACAATTCAGGATCATGGTTTGCCACGTAGTTATATAAAACATTTAAAGTGCCTGAGTACACACTTCTTGCAAAAATGTTTTGTTTTAAATGGCATGAATGTTTACATTTATTCTTTAAGAGTATCGGAGCTTTATTAATAGTATCTCTCATAAATATCTTTTAAAAGCTTGTGTATTTCCTGTAAAGACATTTTGTAGTATTTCTCTATTTCCAATCATGGAAGGATAGAGCTGTATGCATTTACATATGTGTTCAAATTGGAATATAATGTACAATGCTAGTTGAAATTTACTCATGTATTCATGTACACATTCATTGTAGTAATATATTATGAAATAGCATAATGTTTGTACTATATTTTGAATTAATTGTTACTATGCCCAGCATTGTAAAATAAGTAACATGAGTGGCATTCTGGGAACCAGGTTTAATGCATGTGCGTAAAATATCAGCCCAGCTCGGCTGATCAGATGCAGTTTACAGACTTCTTTAAAAGCATAAATTAAAAGAAGCAGAAAGCTGTATTATGCCTTGTTTTCCCAGAGCCCTGAGCATTCCTGTAAACGTTAACATTTTTTCCAAAATGATCATAAACAAAAACTTTTTAAGAATGACAATAGTGTAAAGAAATAAAAGAATTGTAACTTTTATCGAAAGAAATATGGTTCAGTTATTGTCATTCTATGGGAATATGCTGAGACTCATCCCAATATAATGAATACTTCTATGAAGACTTTTAGCCCAATTTAATACTGGACAATGAAGTCCACACTTTTATTTGATGTTGTGTATATTTTTACTTGTATTTATTTGTAGCCATGTTAACCTGTGCTTTTTGAGCAAATGGGACTGGGGTAAACTGAAATGTGTATCATGGGAGTTGCTTGTGTACAAAAACTGCATTTCAGGCAAAATTGTTTGTATCTTGTTATGGACGCTTGGCAAAATTATCTTGTTTAGATCCAGGCTTTGATAGATAGTTGTTTTATACCTGTTCATAGTGCCTTTCTTGCAAGTTTGTTACAAATGTGCTGTATGTGTTAAATGTATACAAGAATCTATCTGATGTTGCTGTTTTGTATATTATTTGAATTTCACCAGTTGTATGTCGGACTGTTTTTATGCCATATTATTTAAAATGTGGAGCTATTTTCCTAGCAGCTTACTTTTGTATCATCCTTGTTGTATATACCGGTACATTTCTTATGATCAGAAAAAGGACAAACATTATTATACAGGATATATTGATTCTTAGTGCCAACAATGTACTTTCAATTTGTATACGTCTTAAATGTTAATTAATTATTAAGATTGAGCCTGTTTGCGAAAAGATTTTTACAGTGTTGAATAAAAAGATTATTTTTTTTGGTGATACAAAATTAAAAGCCTAAAATTTCTTGATATACTGTCCACATATCAGATTTGTTGTGCCTTACATTCTGTTTTTACCTCATAAATTGGGAATGCTGTGTATAATTCAGTTTTGTTTCCACATTCTTGTTTTTTGAATTAACGTTTGCAGTAATTATGCCTGGAATTAATTGACAAAAATTTACAATTTCTAACCATTTATGTCTTTAATATAAAAACAAATGTCTTCTCAATACAATTTTTGTCTATTCAATGGCTAATACTCCTTTTTGATTTTTTTTCTGTATAGACAATAGGCAAATCTTCTATATATTGATAAATATTCATTGATGTTCACTGCTTTGCTCCTTTATTAAAATATTGTATGTCCTTTTATCCAATCTTTTTAAAATATCTATGCATGGTTTCATTCTACAATACGACTGAACCTTTTTTTGCTGCTGTTTTGTTGCCTGTTGACTTGTATGCAGTAGCATATAGAATGCTGGTAATGACTGAATGTTCCAATATTGTGACTACACTCCCATCTCAATAGTTACCTTGGATTGATGTAATACCAATAAAGTGTATGAAAAAAGTCATTTATATCTTGTTATAAATACCATATCCCAATAGTTTTATTTAGAATTGAACTTATCCCAAAATACTTGTATCACGTGACTATTTGCATATTGACAAAAGATTTTAGATTCCTTTAGTGTGAAAAACAATGCATAACCCTGTGGATCAAGTTCATATTTAAATGTACCTCATGTAAATTAGCAAATAAGTTCTGATTTCTGTTTTCACTGAGTTCTGAATAACAACAATTGGTTGTGCAGGTTTGGAAAAGAAGTGTTCAATGCTTGAACGTTCCTAATTGGGCACTAAGTGCATACTCATCAATATCTAGTTTGATGAAGTCCAAAGACTTAAGAACACTTCAGTAATTGTAGTGTCATAACTGCTAGTCCAAAATCTTGTTGCAGTTATCTTTCTTGCAAATGATCAATAAATGACAAGCAAGGTACTGATAACCACCAAGTTTGATCCCTCTAAGTATTCGTAAACAAGCAATGCCATTCTTCTCTAAGACTACCAGTATTTCATTTACACTAGATTTTGTGGAATTCACATACCAGTACATGAATTGTAATGAAGTTCCAATGCATTCTATAAACTGTTATGCGAAAATGGGACTTTAATGCCATAAGATGCCCTTATACAAGTTGTGTAATGCTCAAATGGGACTTATGCCATATTTGGCCAGAATAGCTCCAGACCAGCCTGTGCAGCCTGTGCAGAGCTACCCTTACAACTAATGAAAAAACATTATTATGTTAATTTATATCAGAAACAGTAGCTCTTCAACAAACTGAGCAAATGCAAAGACCACACCTCGGTTGCTATGCTGGAAGCATATAACATAAGACCCATTTTTGTGTGACTAGGCTCATATATCACAGAATACTACATACACTCATTCAATTGGTGAAATTCTTCAATGAATTTCATTTTGAAAATGAAATATGTTTCATGTCAAACATGTGTGAACGAATGATAGATCAAATGGCTATGCAAAAAGCATTCCTGTAACTCCATTGTATCATATCAAACAAACATGGACAAACCATGAAAAATAAGCAAGATGGAGCTCCAATTCAACAAATTTATTCAGATCTATGTATAATATATTGGTAACAAACTCAAAGATTCATGAAGGATTACAGGGTAAAAGAATTGCCAAGCTATTGCAGTTAAACATCATTAACATGAGCAGTGCCAAGTAAAGCAGTGCCAAACAATGAAGTCTTTTAAACAGGGTACATGTTTCCATACGCCATTCTTAAATACATTAGAATATAAACCTAACATTTATACTTAAAGTTTGAAACATAACATTCTGAAATATTTTAGTGTGTTCATTTGCTCCATAAATTGATGTCTACATGTAGGTGCACATTTTGTAGATGTCTTGAAAGTGTGAAAGATTTCATTTATCACAAACCATGACGCAAACAAAAATATATGATAAACGGTTATTTTTAAATTAACAATATACATAACTCCTTTTAATATTCAAAATATAATTGATCATTTTTATACAAGATTATGGCATCTATACTTTTATAATTATATTAGAGAACTGAATCAGATGTCAAATACTATACGATATATAACAATGATGTATTGCATACCCTATGAAGTCATTTGCTGACCTCATTATAGAATTTATAATTATGGCGATAGAGAATTAAACATTTGTAGAGAAAAACAATATGAACATAAACAAGAGCAATTCTAGACAGATTTCTTGCATGACTATGGACTAACACTACGAAAAACCCACAATATTGCTAGTTTACATAAATCCGCATCCATGAAACTTGGCAAATTAACACACCATCAGGGAAAATGTTATAGTGAAAATGAATAATAAATAAAAATAGGAAAGTATTAAATAAAACAAAAGGTAATTATTATGCTAATTTTAAAATGCTCACCTGAGAGGAAAGGTAATGTTGCATGCATTTTTTCTCTGATCAAGGTAAATTATAAAAAACACACATAGAAACTCAAACACACATACATGTAAGGAGCATATTATGACTTTGTTCAACAGAAAACAAGAAGCCGAAGGATGTCAAATAAGCTTACGTTACATAGTCATCTTGGTACAATAAAGTTTTTATTGAGGAAAATGGTACATTTGTTTTTCACTAAAACACAATCTAACAATACAGCTTTAACTTTTTTTAAAGCAAAGACGTAAAACAAGCATTTTTTCATAATGGCATTTAAAATATGGGACAAATGTATAAAGTCATTCAACTGTGCAACTTTAGACCACTGAACAGTAAATAATCAAACAAAAAGGAAGAACAGAACTTAAATGTGCATTATTAATATGAAATATACCAACTTTTTACTGACCTTTGCGTGCCATTTATAAAAAAAACATAAACAATAACAAGTAAATAAACATTAAACTATGTACATAAGTTAAGTACATAGGAAACAACATTGTACATGTACACTACACACTACAATATCTAAACAAATCTCACAACAAACCAAATAGCACCAACACAGAACTGATACCACATATTGCCATAACATTCATATATCAATGGTTTTCTCAGAATATAAAATATTAACAAACAATAGACCATATCAGTAGATGAAAATTAGCACCGAAACATACAATTTTTCAATTGTATTTATTTGCAGAAAATATTCAAAACATTTATTTAAAAATTACATAATGCTATTATTTGCTGGCATATAATTGGCAAACCAACATCACATTACGCGTAAATATTGAAAAATGTTTGCTGATAAAAAACTGCAAGTTAAAAAAATTACGTAAATGCCAGATGTGTAAGGACTTGCTCAAATATCAAAGACATAAAAATATATATTCAAAAAAATAATGCCCGATTTCTTGTATAAACTAACCAATGTAAATCAACAACTTTTGCAATGTTTCTACCATTAAAAACTATTGGGGAAAAATTGTCCTTGAATATATTAAATATTATACAATCATCAATTATGCCAGTGAATAAAATGATACATTTATCAGTACTTAAGGCCTTAACTTGCACACATACAAACTATGTAGTTTAACCCACAATCTTTACATAGCTTTTAAAAAATTTGATGGAAATATAATGAAATGTGTGCTTTGTTTGTACACACTAAATTGAAAACTTTTATGATAGAAACCTTGAAATTTAAACACAGCATGTTAACAGAACAATTGTGCATCCACCCATTAAAAAACAAGCCATTTTCATGACAATATCATGTTTTATTCCTCAATGTTTATTCTTTCATACAACTTAATTTAGTAAAAGCAAGTAGCAAGTGAAACATATTTGATAACTTTAAAGACATGTCAAGGAGACAAAAATGAATTCACAAAGGATTGTTCACCCAAAAAATAAAATAAAAAATAAGGCACTCAATGAAAATCCAATTGAAATCCAATCTTTGTTCTCCTGGTTGATTTGGAGATGAGGTAAGATTAAGGTGAAGGTCACAAGGTGTACATTTTGTTACTACGGAAACACTACATCACACATAAGGAAACATCTGCATCCTATCATATACTGCCACCCCGTGCATATCTGAAAATATACCAAAAAACAACATGTGGAATCATGAAGTAATGTAAACTATATTATACGACCCGTTCCATGCAGCAATGGGTCGTATGCCATAGAGTCCCGCATGCATTCGCACAAGCTGGTTATGAGCTTTGCTGTCTGCTAATGTGACGAGAAACCTTGAAGGACTTTTAAGGGGACAGTGTAGCTCCTGACCATTCTATGCAACTGTGCAGGCTGGTCTGGATTTTACCTGGCCGCATATTGCATTCCGGTATTACCCATTTTAGCATTATGTGGTTCATACCCAGAAGTGTTATACATTTTGTCAAAGATAAATGATCAATTTGCAACTGATTAGCATCTTTTTTATGGTGCAAGGGTTTAAAAGAATCTGAATGTTATTGCACGAACTAGATCAAACTTATTATTTCATCTCTGCATCCTTAAAACTCTCTTGAAGAAAACGGTTTTGATGTAAATTCTAATCCATTTATAACAAGTACCATGCTGATGACACAATAGTTGCTACACTAATATACGCCACAATAGTGAAGTGGATATGGTGTCCGCCTAGCGATCAGAAAGTCCATGATTAAATTCTCACTCAGGAAGCGTTCTTAGGATCATCTTAAGACATAAAATACTGGTTCTTTTCAGGAAATGGACATGACAATCTTTCTATGAACTTAAGGCATGCAATCAAGCTAAAGTCAATAGATTAATACTTAACTATACTAATAACAAGCAATAATCTAAATAATTATAAATGACCGACATACTAATGACAACTGATGACCTAATTAACAAGCAAATTCGTTGAATTGATATCAACCGCCAATATGTTTCTGGACACAAAAGTGTTACATTTGACACTCAAAAAAGCATTTTTTCAAGATACAAAGGGCCATTACTCCGTAATTAACAGATGGTGTACAATGCCATTTGGCATGCATCATCCTCTTATCCATATATATACTCATACCAAGTTTCAATGAAATCTGCCAAAGCGCTTCCAAGATATGGCTCCGGACACAAAAGTGCCGGACGGACGGAAAGACAGACGGAAAGACCGACGGAAAGACGGACGGACAGAAGGACAACGCCAAAACAATATCCCTCCGCCTATGGCAGGGGATAATAATAAACTACCAGTATAGTAAAGACAACTAATGATAAATAACTAGCACATAAATGACAAGTGTTGATCATACTAATGATAAATAACTAGCACACTAATGACAAGTGTTGATCTGACTAATGATAAATAACTAGCAAACTAATGACAAGTGTTGATCTGACTAATGATAAATAACTAGCAAACTAATGACAAGTGTTGATCTGACTAATGATAAATAATTAGCAAACTAATGGCAAGTGTTGATCTGACTACTGTAATTACTCTATGTTATCGGACACTCTAAGCTTTCGAACACCCCTTTTTTTAGCAAAAATAATTATTTTTCGTGACTCTTAATTTTCGGACACACATGTTTTTGTCCATAATTAATGTCTCTCAGTTTTCGGACAGTATATTTTACAGCGCTATTTTACCAAATTTCGGTCCTGTTTTTGATATTTAATGACAATTCGATAATGGGGTTTTACAACCAGATTAACATCATAAAACATGCCAGGTGCATGCCTGAGGGCAACGGACCAATACATTTGCATTATTGGGTAGATAACCTTGTAAACCGGTATTAAACAATGGTTTCCCCCGATAGCATAAGCGTTATGAAAATTACCAGGGGTAGTGCCAATTAACAGTTCAATTATCTACCGCAATGGTACTACCCCTTCTCAGTAAAATAACTGTGACAAATACTAAACGCTTCAAAGTGTGATGCACCCTATTGCAAGTTTTACGAACAATGAAAGGTGTTAGACAACAACTATCGGAAATGAACAAACAAAGAATTCATAGTTTGCTTTTTTTATTGCGTTAATTTCAGGTTCATACTAGCGAGTATCGGTACATCACATGCTCATCTTTGAACTCGTTGGTCAAAGTACAGCTTGTAGTTACTTTCTGTCAAATAAATTAAGCATTTAAAATTCTTTAAAATGCAGTGCAAACATATATAACTGTAATTTATACTATACGGTAAGGTATTTTACAAGCGCACGCTATTACCAGTAGTCGTTGATACAATTGACGCTATTTTCGGACACTTCAATTTTCGACTCTATAAGTTTTCGGACACCTGTATTTTGTGAATATTTTTCGTATCTAAGTTTTCGGACACGAAAAACAAAAAAATCTTTAAGTGTCCAAAAACATAGAGTAATTACGGTAATGATAAATAACTAGCAAACTAATGACAACTGATGATCTGACTAATGATAAATAACTAGCATACTGATGTCACTTGATGACCTTATTTAAGATACATATAAATGACAAGCATACAAATGACAACTGATGATCTTACTAATTATAAACAGCTCCAGCGTATCTCATATTATCCCCAGGGGCCTGGGCCGTCTGCCTAGCGTGCACCTCACAACAGAGTTGTCCTTCAATCATGAAATAACCTGCAAAATAAATTTACCCTATTAAGAGCTTCTGCACGCTAAAATCAACTAAGAAAAAATTCTGTCAGCCAAAGACTTAAATGAGATACATCTCAGTTTAAGAGCCAATTGAGTGTTAAGCTACCATATCTTATGTTCACAAGATTTTCAAGAAAAGAAAAAAGTATTGGTTCTATCAAGGAGACAAAGTCTGCAGTGTCTCCATAAAACATGGATTACCAATGCACTCAACCTATTTAATTTTATTGAAACAAGGGCTGTTTGTAAAACATGCATGCTCCCCATATGGACTGTCAGTTGTAGTGGCAGCCATTGTGTGAATACGTTTTTTGGCACTGTGACCTTGACCTTTGACCTAGTGACCTGAAAATCAATAGGGGTCATCTGCGAGTCATGATCAATGTCCCTATAATAGTTTCATGATCCTAGGAGTGAGCTTTCTTGAGTAATCATATGGAAACCATTTTAAGTGTTCTTGAGTTATCATCCGGAAACCATTTTTCTAAGTTGAGTCACCGTGACCTTGACCTTTGACCTAAAAATCAATAGGGGTCATCTGCGAGTCACGATCAATGTACCTATGAAGTTTCATGATCCTAGGCATAAGCGTTCTTGAGTTACCATCCAGTAACCATTTTACTATTTCGGGCCACCATGACCTTGACCTTTGACCTAGTGACCTGAAAATCAATAGGGGTCATCTGCGAGTCATGATCAATGTACCTATGAAGTTTCATGATCCTAGGCCTAAGCATTCTTGAGTTATCATCCGGAAACCATCTGGTGGACGGACATACGGACGTACAGACATATGGACATATGGACATACGGACTGACATGAGCAAAACAATATACCCCCTCTTCTTCGAAGGGGGGCATAACTAATATTTTCGTTTACGGTGGTCTAAGAAAATCATTTCTGAGTATGCTTCAATTAAAGCCGAAAAACAAAATACTAAGCCCATTTAAATAGAGATGTATCACAGACACTGATGCTCCCACATGTTCCAACACAATAAAATCCACATATATTTTCGTGGGTGGAAAAAAGACCAAGGGCTGAATTCTGCCAAAACTGCTTGTTGAAATTCCTAATTCCTAACCTTAATTGTCATCTATGCATTAACGTCATTTAACTGTGAAAAGTTAAGCAAGATGCACCCAAAAGTGACAGAGGAGTGTTGAAAACACACAATTTTGCAGCTATGAGTTCTCAAGTGACAAAACAGACAAGGGCCAAAATTATGACAAAATTACAGTTTGTCAACCAGTTCCGGATAATCAGCAGTTCCGATTAATTTGTATTTAATTTACCATAATGCCCCCATAAAAACAAAATGATAAGTGTCTAAAATATACATTAGGTAAAGGAATAAATCAACAAAGTTTTAGCAAGAAAGCTTTTGTATTATGCTTAAAGGGGGGATAAATGCAGCAAAAAGTTAACCGGAACTGATTGAAAGAGTTATGTTTTGAAATTTGCATATGGATATAGAAGGCTTTATTATTTTCAAATAAACTTTTTGCTGATTGAAAACAAATGCCATGACAATGTTATGAAATACGTATTCTGTAAGTTGAATGATCCTAAATAATTTTCCGAAGGGTGAACTTAAATTGGCTATTTTTGACAAAAAACTGCATATGCCGTCTGGCCTAACCTGTTATCATACAAAATAAATTTAACCCTTTATTTTTACATCTTCTCACATTGACACTAAATCCCAAGAGAAATTATTGTGGTCAAAAGAATTAACGTTTTTTGCCGAAATTAATATCTTTAAGATCATCAACAACATATAATTATTCAACGTTTAAGCGAGATCTGCCCAGAAGTAAAAGAGGAGATTTATACAAAAGTTTCAAGACGTACTGGCTTACAGACGGACACACAGTCTGACCAGTGAAATGTTTAATGCCTCCTACCCCTTATGGACATTAAAACATCCTAGTGAAGTGACCTCTTACCTTTTTGCTTGAGGAAGACTCCACAGCGGGCACATTTGAAGCATTTCTCATGATATGGCATACCCTTGATCCTCACAAACACACCCCTGAAGTGAAGGAAAGTATCAAACTTAACCCTTTGCATGCTGGGAAATTTGTCGTCTGCTAAAATGTCGTCTGTTGAATTTCTAAAATTACCATTTTCTTCGAATTTTTTTCAAAGAATACTATCAGAATAGCAAACAGTTTGGATCCAGATGAGACGCCACGTTCTGTGGCGTCTCATCTGGATCCAAACTGTTTGCAAAGGCCTTTAAAATTCAGCTCCAGCGCTTTAAGGGTTAACAATCAATCAACTAAGCATAACTATTTCTAACAATTATTATTTCTGAATAAATAAACATATACCCACAACTATTTTTTTAATAATTCCGTTCTTTCTAGTGATTATTATAATATATGGTGCTTAAAAAGCAGTGATCGACTGTAGAATGATTGCTGTAAGAATTAAAGCAATGCATAAACAGGAGAAGTTGCTAAAAAACTAATCATTTAATTAATTTAATGGCCATAAATTTTTAGATCCATTTTTTTATGTTAATTTACATTTAGCCTAACAATTCTATGTGTTAATTGTTAACACATACATATGTACATATAATTGTCATATGTTCCATAACCCAAAATATCATAAAAATATACTGTTTGGTATAACGCTTCTTCCATGCAGGGTTGTAAAAATAACAACAAAAACAACACAAGCTCAAGTTCAAGTAATTTATTCATAGTTCTGGTGTAATAACTCTACAACTACCGAGCTCCCAAATCTCCCAAGCGCAATAGCGGCGCTCCGGCCGTCGCACCACTTCTAGCTCTCCAGCACCAGTCTTTATACTCAACCACCGAACCTTCTCTCCAGTGCTACAACCATTCATGTATTTAAACCCATCTACAGAAATGCATATTAACAAAACTTATTTAACTGTGCATAAACTGTAAATACATCTATGCCATCAGTTTAAACATAACAAATATCTGTTTCTAACATTAATATTAAGCAAATTAATATTAAGCAAATATGCATAAACCTGATGACAATAAACTTCATCATAATAGTTTAAGCACTGTTAATTAATGAAGAACTTTATCTAGTTTAAATAACTAACCATGCATTACCAGTCAGCATGTGCGTTTACTAGTACTTGGGAAAAAATTAAACAAGTGTGAAGATTCGCTTTAACTAATTATTTACAGTGTGATTTGTTAGAAAACATAACAATGACTACCGGTAGTTTAAACAATTGTCTTCTCATTGCCCTACCAAACCAAAAAAAGAATAAATAATGTTAGCAACTCACGTGACTAGATTCCCGCATCCTGTACAATGCATACTCTCCTGTTTTGGAGGTGGTGCAGGGTTAGATGTTGCCGTTGGCGCCTTAACAGACCGGAAACCGCCTGGCTGGGAACCTGTTAGCGACAAAAACATGCAACATGAATCCTCAAACATTTTGTGTCCAAACATTTAACTGACTGAGGCCATGCCTCAATCGATTTGAGAGTTTCAAATAGAAAAACTAGCCATTTGCAACTGCATGTTCTATTTAGATACAAAGATTTCTGAAAATAGTTGTTCATGAAGTGTCCTATGCCACTTTCTGAATTGATAATGCCTTAGGGACTAAATTGTTTAATTGTGTCTGCTCTTTTTTTTACCCTTAAGAATAGTTTTTAGAGTAAACAAGCTACCTTAAAAATTGTTAACACGTTAAGGCTCAAATTGCATCCAATTGAATATAACAGAACATTAATTTTGTACTTTTTTCAGCATGTCCAAACTATCATGGATATGAAATTGTGATAAGCTATTCATATTAATGCCTGTAAAATGCCAACAATATAAAATAAACAAATCCTGACACGCTTGACATGTAATGGGATACTTTTCAACAAAAGGTGTCACAAATGTATGGGTTGAACAAGGTAGAAGTAATTTCTTACAGTAAAGAGAGAATTGTAAAAAGACTAACACAGTTCTTTGATGAAATATAGTCAGTAAAAGAAAACTAACTCATTTTATAACCATCTTTCACATTAAAATAACAATTGTTTACTTTCCTCTAAATAGTACAACCAGTAATTAACAATTCATTCAAAGTAACGGCTATTAAAAAAAGATATTAAATTATGACCTTCACCTTTAGTTGTCTTAACCTTTTAATTCCGTGTACACATTGTACACAAAAATAAAGGCTGTAACATTTTACTTTGAAGTACTTTTTACTTTGAAGTATGACCATTGGCCAATTTGACTGACTAATGACTTCTTCATATCATCTCAACGAATTTAACATTTTAGCAAAGTTTTATAAACATCTATCAAAGGGTATAGCAGATATGAAGCAGTCATGAATTTAAAGGCTAAAACCTTAGGCTTTGAAGTACAACCTTGACCTTGATCTGGTAAGATTTCATGAAAATCCTTCAAAGGGTCATTGAGCAGGCACAACAATGAAGGCTTAAATCATTGACCTTGAAGTATGACCTTGAGCTGACATAATTGCCTCTTTTTCTTCTACACTTTTTATAATTGCCCTAAACATTTAAGGCAAATTAAATGAACATCCATCAAAGGGTATAGTGCATGTAGATATGGGACAGACACAAAAAAGTTAAGTATATAATGACAGATGAACTGACTGACAGACAGGACAGACTGACCATGGCAACTGTCACACAAATGGCATTCCTATTATCCCCAATCCCTATTTTGGCGGTTGATAAATTAGTATTCAAACATGATAGAATTGCAGGTTAAACACACTGAATTACATTGTAATGTTACTTAAAATGTATTATTATGAAACTTTTATGTGAATCAATAAATTTGATAATTTCTATCAAATAAAAAATGTATGGTAAATCTTTCATTCAGTTGTTTCTGAGGAAATCACAAGTTAGTAGCAAACTTAAGAATCACAAATTATTAGTATCACACTTTACATTGTTCTGGTACAATATCTGATGCACACATGAATGTTTAAAACAATATTGCAGTCCATGGCCATAAACAAGTTCATGACTTTGAAGCTGTGAAACTGTTAACGGTATCACAAAAGCAGCCACAACAAATGCCACTTTTACAAGGTTTAAATGATGGAACTTTACATAGCAAGGGTTGAGCGTTAGGCATGTGAACAGGCCTGGCTTAGACTTGTTAAGCCAACACAAAAACTAGAGCTTTGTCACAGACGTGACAAATATCCCCACATGCCGCATTGACACAGAATATTTGCATGTTGTCTTCACAAAAAACAGCCGACACCATGCTCAATGTTTAAAACGCGCCAAGTGACCCCGTGACCTGGTTTCTGACCCTGCATGGCCCATGTTTGAACTTGACCTACACATCATCTAGATACAACTTCTGACCAAATGTGGTAAAGATCAAATGAAAACTACTTGAATTAGAGAGCAGACACCATGCTGAATGTGTAAAATGTACTAAGTGACCCAGTGACCTAGTTTTTAACCAGGCATGACCCATATTCGAACTTGACCTAGACATCATCTAGATACAACTTCTGACCAAGTTTGGTGACAATCGGATGAAAACTACTTGAATTAGAAAGCAGACACCATGCTCAATGTTTAAAACGCACTAAGTGACCCGTGACCTAGTTTTTGACCTGCCATGACCCATGTTCAAACTTGGCCTAGACATTATCTAGACACAACTTCTGACCAAGTTTGGTGAGGCTCTGATGAAAACTACTTGAATTAAAGAGCGGACAACATGCTGAATGTTTAAAACCACTAAGTGACCCCATGACCTAGTTTTTGATCCGGCAAGGCCCATGTTCGAACTTGGTCTAGACATCATGTAGATACATTTTCTGACCAAGTTTGCTGAAGATTGGATGAAAACTACTTGAATTAGAGAGCGGACACGGACCGACCAACTGACAGACAGACCGACCGACAGACAAGCTCACTCCTATATATCCCCCTAAACTTCTTTTAGTGGGGATATAATAATTGGCCTTGATTTATGAACTATGTTAAATTTCACAGATAATTATTTATTCTAATGAGAAAGGCACATTATATACATGTATCATGGTTAAGAAGTTCCACTGTGTTTTGTTTATTGTAGTATCTTGTTGTTAGTTGATATAAAAAAAAAAAAAATTCAACATAACCTTTCAGCCTTGACTGTTCCTCTACTTATTGGTATCAAATAATCAGGACTGTTAATCAAGTTAACACTATTGATATTTAAAAAGTTCAAAGCATTCAATCCAAACACTCATGCATTAGTCAAAAAGTGTGTGCCATTATTTCAAACCTTTCAAAGTAATACAACAAAAACAAATTCCACAAAAACAAAAAATATTTTGAAAATATCTATCACATAAATGTAATCTAATTTACTAAAACTTTGTAAAATATGAACTGTGAAAATGCAAAAACAAAACTTAACCTTAAACCTGCATGGGTCCTACATTAAAAACTAATCCTGAAAACAAAGTAAAACTTAACATGAAAACAAAATTGTACTATTAATTAATTTTTTTTGTAATTTATGACAGTCATTCATTGTAATTTCAAGATAAAAATTTATATATCATTCTTGCTTCTTGTTATTTTGCTTTGACTTCCACAAAATTATTTTCCAGATGAAACTTACCTGCATATGGTATTCTGCATCTTATACGTGAACAAAAATATAATTTGTCAAGTCATAATAAACCGAATGCATCAATAATTACCATGAATGTGATTGGCTTCACAATTTATCACAATTCTCAGGACCAATAAATCTCAATTAACAAATGTGTTTATATTGTTGAAATATTATTGTTGCATTTAACGTTATATTTATATATCAAATATTGGCAGATACAGGTATAATTCAATGTTAGATATTTCACATATGCCTAATTAAATTAATACAAATTGCACCTCCCAATTTTATTGGTGAAATGATACTTACAAACCTGAGCTGGGCATTAATAATGCTTATATATTTCATATGAAATCTTTGTCCTCACTAAATAAGGGCGAGAGTTATGCTTAGGAACAATCAATTCCTCCTGCTTTGTTGGTGCTAAAAATCAACAAATAAATTAACAAAAACAACAAAATAAGACCCAAACAAAAAACACCTACTACTGTTAAAAACAGAGTTAGTATCTGTTGGGTCATGCTCATCCCCGTTCACACCATTCCGAACATCCTGCAAGCTTTCAATGGACTGGACATTCTGCAAGCCTTTGGGAGACCAAGCCTGGTAACTCTGAAAGCTTGTGGGTGATCCAGACTGGGGACCACAAGAACTGTTGACATCATCACCTTTAGGGGAGCCATACGTAGTTCCAAAGTTTTGTGAGTCAGATGAGTCCAGACGCTGATAAGTGCCCGTAAACTTCTGTCCCACTGGGGCGTCCTCCACGTCTAGGCTGCAATCCAACAGGGTTGTTACAGAGATGTGCCTGGTTATTATTACAGCCCATTCAAATGTGTTTGCATTATCATATATGAAGGACAATGTTTCTTTTGCAATACAATATAATTCGAGATTGTGGATGCGGATTTCGGAGCAATTTTTCAATAGATTTACATTACAGTTCCAAAATTATGGTTAACACTTTATTTATTTTTATGTCAAAAGTCTCAGAATGGATTGATTTATTCGAGCCTAGACTTGTGTATCTGGAAGTGTAAAAGCTCAGATTTTCAGCTCGCTTTGTGCTCAAGTGAGCTACAAATAGGAGCGTTCCTTATAAGCTACAAATCAGAACTATATATGAGTTTCAAGCAAGCATACTTCTGCATTTCCTTCTGAATTCCAGACGTCTGCTGAGCATACGTGTGCGCGATGTTATCCGCGGAGTACAGCCCTATGGGAGTGTTAAACTGGGCATGCACTACATTGGGCACTGCCTTCTTTGGTGACTCAGGAGTTGGACCGTAGTTACCGCCATAGTTATTTTGGGTGCCAGGGTACGTAGGATAGGTTGGGAGGTTCGTCTGCACTCGGGGTGCTTGGCCCCCAAACGGTTTTGCAGAACGGTTATAGGAACTGCCAATATTGTTTGACTCCTTAAAAAGGTAAAGTTTTCGATATTAATTAATAATTGTTAAGTGATTTTGTTCAAGGCATTTCTATACAATTCCCATCTGCATAATCTTTTAAAATTGGGAAGGTTAAAAAATTACGTTTTCTTTCTTTTCATGGAATAATAACATAACTTATGGGGGTGGGGGATTGGGATTTGGGGAAAGTAGCAGATATTTTGTAAGAGAAAATAAGTTAAAAATCAAACTAGAATTACACAAAAAGTAGATACCAGTAATAAATAAGTCTTAAATATATTTGAGTACATTCATAAAAGTGTCATCAAACTTGCCATAAAAAAGTTAATTGTTAGCCAAATTATTGCCTTCATCTTTGTAACATTAATACCTCCTTCATGCGTTGTGTAAAGGATGCAAAAGTAACTGCGATTTTTATAAATTAAGTTATCATGGCCTTCAAAACAGTGCCAGTGTATTAGTCAAAGATCATAAATGATTTAGTAAAGTTATGGTAATTTTTTTTTAACGATGTCAAAGACCTGAAACAAACAACGGCTCCACTCACATCTTGGTGATCCCTGGCCAGGGATGTTTTCTGTGTGGTGAACACCTGGTCTCCAGTGGCCGTGTGGATCGGTTGAGGTTTCTCTGTCGGCTTCAACTCAGACATCGGTGTCACCTTCGGACGCCAGATCTGAACTGCCCCCCTGAAAAACAACTAAGTATGGGTATCTAAAACAAAACAAAACTTCAATGAACAGGTTTATGTAAATTATTTACTTTTTATGTTGCACAAAGTCTGAAGATAAAATAAGTGACATCTTAGCTACAAAAGCAAGCATCAGGTGCATGGCTGCCCAAACATGCAAAATAGTGCGATTATAGACTGTTTCTTAGCCCGCCTGTATTGGACCAGTATTTGGCCTATAAAGCCAAGCTTATTTTGGTGTTTGTGCAGAAGAGTTCCACATGGTTCTCGGTAGAAAAATCATACAAGGCCACCCAGATGGGCTCTATAAATGCACCATATATGTAACATATCAGTTACTTTTAGCACTGGAAATATTTGGTTTCTGAACATATATAATATTATTATGTATTAATATGTACCAGGTACATACTTTTGAAAGAATAGAATATAAACTTTTTATTAAACATTATCAAATCAGTGATTGTTAATCAGACATACAATTATTGTTCCGATTTTCCTTCTTTTTCAATACGGAAGTGGTTTGGTCTGGATTGTAAAATTTAGTCTAGATTCTTTGATGTACAGTTATCACTTGAAACTTCAAATGTGCACTGAAGCTCTAAACAATGAATTAATGAAATGAAATGTTGAATTGGTAATATCTAAAAGGATGAGTGGCTGAAAGATCGCAAGTCAGTTAGAATGAAAATTATTAACTTGATTCTCCAGCATTCTCTCTTAATATGCGTTACCATGGCACAATCTTGCTGATGGAATGTCAATAAAATAAGGCATTTAGTCACAGCAAGTGGCACAAAGATGCTGTTGATACTTTGCCAATAGTTTCTTTCAAGCTTAAATAAATTTCCTTTCATTTGAAATGAGAGTGTTTGGCTCACTTATCGAAAATTAATTGAGACTGATTTAAGATGTCTGAATTTATTTCAAATCAGCTGGGAATGCATTTGATGTTATTGGGATTTGAATAATTTAATGTATTCAGTTGACATATAAACATTTGAACAAGGCAAGTATAACGATGGTCCCAATTTAAAATGTCGAACCTACAAAAACACAAGTTTTCAGGAGACGTATTTTTGTTAAACATTTCTTGCACAAAGTCAAATAAAGATTATTTTAAACATTTTTAAAAGTGTCGCATGATGGACCATGTTCGTATGGAACTAATTTGACGTTAAGTTAATAAATCTGCTGTAAAATGTATCTTCGTCATTTAGACTTGCATTTATGTGATGTTTCGGCAAATTGGACAGCTTATTGTAATAGATTTTGTTTCAATAGAATAAATTTGTCCATTGTTTTCCGTTAGATATAGCAAAGCAATGCGTGTTTTTCTGTTTTACACGGTGGAACAGAGGTGACAACCGCAATTCTTTATTTATAGTGTGGCCTCAACTAAGTAACTTGTGGGAACACCTTATAAAGTTGAGGGAACAACATCATAAGTTGTGGCTTCAACTTAATAACTTGTGGAAACAATTTTTAAAATAACTTGTGGAAACAACTAAGTACGTTGTCCCCACAACTGTTTAAGTTGAGACCTCAGCTTAGTTACTTGTGGCCACAACTTCATAACTTGCTCCCAAAACTTATTAAGTTGTGACCTCAACCTAGTAATTTGTTCATTTAACTTACTAAGTTATTCCTTCAACTAAATAACTTGTGGGAACAACTTATTTATTAAGTTGAGGCCTCAGCTCAGAAACTTGTGGCGACAACTTCATAACTTGTTCCCACAACTTATTAGTTGTTGCCTCAACTAAATAACTTGTGGGACCAACTAACTATGTTGAAACCACTAATTTAAGTTTAACCAATTTCATCTTTACCGTTTTATCACAATTAGTACCCCTTATTTTACTAGGTGCTCGGGTTCGAGCACTATCCCCGTTAGCTATGGATCCCCCGTTCGAGCCCTATCTGAGTACTTGCCATGTAAGCCATGGATTTCAGATTTGAGCCCCTATCTGAGCGATCGCCAAGTTAGCGACTTGGTTCAGGGTTCGAACCCTGGTGTGAACACTAGGCACATAAGCGACAGATTCCGGTTGGGAATCCAGGTCTGATACCTCCCTTTTTAAACGATGGGTTTTTGGGTTTTAGCCCCAGTCTAAGGACTTTCCCAGTAAGCGACTTGGATCCCAGTCTGAGCATTCGCACCCTACGTAACGGATCCCGGTTTGGATGCCCTGCTTGAGCACTCACCCTATATGCTATAGGGCCCCGGGCTCAAATCCCGGTTTAAGTACTTACCATTTAAGCGAACGGACCCTGATCAAAGTCCTAGTCTTAGCGCCGCAACCGAAAAATGCGGGATTTATAGCTTACAGGGCTAGTGCTCAGACCGGCGCTTGAACCCGAACACCCATAGATTGCGAGGCTAGCTCTCATTTCGGGACTCGAAAGCGGGAAATGTTGCTTACGAAGCTTGTGCTCATTTCGGCAACCGGTTGCTTAGTAGGCGGGTGCTCAGTATGGTATGTTCGCGACGGCTGTTTGGTTCGAGTCCCTGTGTGAACCCTTAGCTTTCGGTGCGAACGCTCAGACTGAGGTTTGCAACCGGGGTCCTTCCCTTACTGGGCAAGAGCTAAGACACAGGCTTGAACCCGGGATCCATAGCTTTCAGGGCTAGTACTCAGACTGGGGCTCGAACCCGGGACCGGTCACTGTTGGTGCAAATTCTCATATCGGAATTCGAGCCGTCGCTTATAGGGTAAATCCTTAAACCGAGGATTGATCTAGAGACCCAAATCTTTCAGGGCTAGTCCTCGAACTATGATTCGAACCCCGAGGCCGTCGAAAACTCCGTATTAGATTTTCAGACCGTCGAAAACTTAGGCATCTTGCACTCGCCTCGTAAGCGATGGTTCCCGGGATCGAGCCCCGGTCAGAGGAATCGCCCTTTACAAGAAGCGTCCCGGGTTCAAATCCAAAAACCATGGGACTCGAAACCGGGATCCGACGCGTACGTTGCTAGTGCTCAGACCGGGGATGGAACCCTGAACCCAGTCGCAAACAAGGCAAGTGCTCAGACAATTGTGGTCTTAACTTAGTAACTTGCGGCCAGAAGTTATAAAGTTGAAGGAACAACTAACTAAGTTGAAACCTCAACTTAATAAGTTGTAGGAACAAGCTATTAGTTGCGGCCACAAGTTACTAAGTTAATACCTCAACATTTTATATTATTTTGATATCTTTTTGCGTTCATCAATGCTATAAAATGTACATCATTTAATTATTTTATAAGCAAACGTTTACGTTTCGTCAATTTGCCTTAAAATGCATGGCTATATTGATACTTTAATATATTAATAAGCTCGCAAAATGCCGACGTAACAATTTTTTTCAGCTTCATCATTTTGACTTCAAGCAATTGCGGTTCGTCATTACATCACGTGACTATATGGAGCTGTTGCGATTGGTTAACTATTTTGTTGTTTTGGGGGTATATGTGCATTGATTTCCCGCTTTACACAATATCAAAATCGCGAAATGCCAAAAATGTAGGTTCGTCATTTTAAATTGGGACCATCGATAAGTGCTTATACTTTACTGATGTGTAACCATATAAATGTAGTTGATAATTGGCAGAGTTTTTGTGTAGCAGTTTAATGTCACATCAACATGAGTTGGTAGGGACAATATATTGACTTTTTGATGAGTATCAGTGATTTAGATAAAAGGCAGCTGGCAGCCGATTTGACAGATTTGACAACTAAAGAGCGGTTTTGGCTGCCAAGAAATCCATCACCGATAACATATGAATAAAGCTATTTGGTACTGTTACTTTTGAGAAATATTGTTTTTTATATTAAATATCCTGACTGAAGTGCTTAAAGTAGCCTTGAAACTTCATAATACAGGATCTTGGTTGTCATTCTCAATATTTACCTCAGATACCCCTGGTATACCATATTAAGAAAAACTTGTACTCCTGTAAGAATACTTAAAACTACATGTACAATTATTGTATACTATCAACAGGAAACATTACATTTAGCACGCTCCTTTTAACGAGATTTGATTTTATTCCATGCTTTGTTCTATTCAAATTTAGGTCGTGATTATGATCTATTTAAATATTATTGTTATTATTAATGGTTAAAATAATTCATTTCTAATTCTATTTACTAAGAAAAAGCTCCACATATTCAATAAAGACCTGAAAGGATTTTTCTTACAATGGCAGTAATGTTACTGTCAACTAAAAGGGGAGATTACTGATTACAAGTGGGATAATTGTACTGGACCATTAATTGCTTTGGTGATAATATCCAGCTGTTATGAGTAATACCAGTAGTAGCAATCTTTTGAAATAAACAATGCTGACAATTGTCCTATCTGGCATGAAAATAAATAGGTGCTGTAAGAGTTCATCGAAACATGAGGCAAGAATCCTTGGCAAATGTGTGCTATAATTATGCTTGTGTTTTCATGCGGATTGTAATGTGTTTTCTTACATTTTTGTGACATAACAATGCCTTCATTGTTGTATAGGTGTCATTAATGAGATAAAGAGTGTGTTGCCAACTTTCGAAGTTTTGCTCCCAATACCGTCAGGCTTTCTCTATTTTCCAGAGTATACAAGTTAATCATATATAGAAAAATAGCACAACAAGGAAGCCATCACTGGAATTTTGATTTTTTAAATAGTAAAATAGCACAACAATCAAGCCATCACTGGAATTTTGAGATTTTATAAAGTAAAATAGCACACCAAGGAAGCCATAACTGGAATTTTGAGACTTTTATATAGTAAAATAGCACAACAAGGAAGCCATCACTGGAATTTTGAGATTTTTATATAGTAAAATAGCACAACAAGGAAGCCATCACTGGAATTTTGAGATTTTTATATAGTAAAATAGCACAACAAGGAAGCCTTCACTGGAATTTTGAGAATTGTATATAGTAAAATAGCACAACAAGGAAGCCATCACTGGAATTTTGAGATTTTTATATAGTAAAATAGCACAACAAGGAAGCCATCACTGGAATTTTGAGATTTTTATATAGTGAAATAGCACAACAAGGAAGCCATCACTGGAATTTTGAGATTTTTATATAGTAAAATAGCACAACAAGGAAGCCATCACTGGAATTTTGAGATTTTTATATAGTGAAATAGCACAACAAGGAAGCCATCACTGGAATTTGAGATTTTTATATAGTAAAATAGCACAACAAGGAAGCCATCACTGGAATTTTGAGATTTTTATAAAGTAAAATATAACAACAAGGAAGCCATCACTGAAATTTTGAGGTTTTATATAAAAAATAGCACAACAAGGATTTAGCCATAACTGGAATTTTTAGAAGGTTTTCTGAATTCACCATGATGACAAACACATTATAAACATATTCATTTTTCATATTTTTAACTATTCTTAAACTAAAACTTAATGTATGTTATCATTCAATCCAATCCATGATCTCAGTTCAAGCAAATAAACAATAAAATGCTGACACTTAATTGTGTAACATTAGCTGAATAACTGTAAATTTTCAAATGAATAAGGCAGCAACTTTCAAATCCAATATTAAAACACCTATTTATAAAACTGTAGATTATGAATGCCACAGCATATATAAATTAGGCCGTGCTCTGTGAAAAATGGGGTTAAGTGTCGTACCAGATTAGCCTGTGCAGTCCCCACAGGCTAATCAGGGATGACGCTTTCCGCTGTTATGGGTTTTTTTGTTTACAGAAAGTCTCTTCTTAGCAAAAACCCAGTTTAGGCGTAAAGTTTAGGCGGACTGCACAGGCTTATCAGGGACGATGATTTTCACACATGCATTACACCCCCTTTTCACAGAGCACGGCGCATATGCATGTTCAGACTCAGAAGATATACACAGGTTACATTCAAAGACAATTCCTACAAATTCCTATCAGTATTGTGTTCCAGGGCCTTGGGTAACACAGATTCAGGTAAACTGGTAATCTGTTACCTATACATTTACTTTGGAATCTTGTCAAGTCACATTTTCCTGGCAATAAGTGCTTCAAGATGCTTCCAAACACCATTGCTTGAGTTGAGGAAGACTTGAATTTACAACTAGTATATCATGATACGGATCACTGTTTGCAATAGCTACCATATAATTATCACACTATTTCAATGACTTGTAGTTGGCTAAATGTATGACTTATGGTATACATGTGTACTTAAAATTTATACTTGTAGACAGCTTGCTATGTACTGGTACAAATGTCTTTGCCACTTCTTTAATTACTGCAGAATTACTGCAGAATCAGATATCCTGATCTTTTCAAATCAATAATTTCACTTGTGCACAATAATTTAATTGTTATATCACCCCAATCTTTGGTTGTTCACCTTATTGACAAGGTGAAAGGCTATGCTGCTTATTGAATGAAACCTGTATAGTACAAACAAGGTCTACAATCTATCCACAGGTAGTGGGAGGAAGCAGGAATTCCTGAGTCGACATTATCACACAGTTCTTGGCACCAGTTGTATGCAGGCACACAAACAATGTGGGCGGAAGATTGAGGATAGCCCCCCTTCACTTGGAGGAAGACAGAGAGTGATTGTGCAGCCCAGGGACATATCCAGAACAGTCTTGATAGTTCCATGCTACATCTCAACCGCTATATTGCAAATGATGTAGATAAAAGTTTAAATGATAACATAGGCTCCATGTCAAACACAACCTAAAAATGTTACACATTCGATTCAGTTTTTCGATGTACAAATCTTTAATACATTAATGTTACACTCTTTAAAATTAACAATGTTAATATAGTTACTTGAAAGCATTGCTTTTAACTCAGAGATACCTCTTTTTTAAATATGTAAAGGTTTGTCATTTGGTGTTATTACACAAATATCAGTGTTTAAAGTGTGAAGTGTAAAAACCCTTGTTTATGTTGGAAAGCCGATTGTCCACATGGAATATATTTAACCGTTAGCTTGCTACCAACATGGTTTACCTACTGGATACTTTAACCCGTTTATGCCTAGTGGACTTTCCCATCCTTCTAAATTGGATCAATTTATTCCCAAAATTAGGGATGTCTAGTACATTTATTTCTATATTTAGAATATTTTTTACAGAAATTCCTTTAAACCAACAGCGCAGACCCTGATGAGATGCTGAATCATGCAGCGTCTCATTTGGGTCTACGCTGTTTGCCAAGGCCTTTTTTCTAGACGCTAGGCATAAATGGGTTAAAAGGCATCATAGGCAATTGTGTGTTTACAAACCCTGTGATCAATTATGACCAAACTATTATTTTGTGAAATAATTGTATGGCAGAATAGTGTATTTGGGTCGGTAAGATATCCACTATTTCATGGACTGGGGCTTTAAATAACTACACTATAAATGAGACACTATGACTTGTACATAATTACACTATGACTTGTACATAATTTCACTATGACTTGCACATAATAACACTATGGCTTGTACATAACTACACTAAGACTTGTACATAATTATCTGATTCATATGAATGGGTCATAACTAGTCTACTATAATGACTGGACCATAACTACACTATGAATAGGTAATAACTACACTATGAATTGACCATAACTACATTATGAATGGATAATAACTGCACTATGAATTAACCATAACTACACTATGAATGGATAATAACTACAATATGAATTGACCATAACTACACTATGACTGGGTAATAACTACAATATGAATTGACCATAACTACACTATGAATGGATAATAACTACACTATGAATCGACCATAACTACACTATTACTTGGTAATAACTACACTATGAATCGACCATAACTACACTATGAATGGATAATAACTGCACTATGAATCAACCATAACTACACTATGAATGGATAATAACTACACTATGAATTGATATCATAACTACACTATGACTGGGTAATAACTACAATATGAATCAACCATAACTACACTATGACTGGGTAATAACTACAATATGAATCGACCATAACTACACTATGAAATGATAATAACTGCACTATGAATATGCCATAACTACACTATGACTGGTAATAACTACACTTTGAATCGACCATAACTACACTATGAATGGATAATAGCTGCACTATGAATCAACCATAACTACACTTTGAATGGATAATAACTACAATATGAATCAACCATAACTATACTATGACTGGGAAATAACTACAATATGAATCGACCATAACTACACTATTAAAATGATAATAACTGCACTATGAATATGCCATCACTACACTATAACAAGGACATTACTACACTATCACTGGGACATAATTACACTATGAGTGGGCCATAGTAAAGGTTTATTTTGTAATACATGTATAACTTACTTCAGACAAAGCAATAACAACTAAAACTTTGGTTCAATCTACAGAATTTTATTGACTACAAGCTACATTAAATGTGTTTATGTCTGTTGGCACCAGTTCATTTTCTGGGATATCTGCAAATATAATCAAAGACACAAAGTAAACTTTTACTGTGAAAATTGTTTTGCACAAAATTGTGATTAAAAAAAGCACAACATATGCCAAACAAAATGCAATCAAATTCAGCAAGACATCAAAAGAAACTTTCACAAACCTTGCACATCCAAATGAGTTGAAATACATCTGGTGCATCCAACTTAAATAAACTGTCATGTGCTGATTTTGTGATTTTTGTGATAATTGCGGTTTGTACGTAGTTTTTTTATTCTAACAACTTTGGTTAGAAACCACTATACGATGTCCCAAGCCAATTACAAAACCTCAGGGCCTGGCAGTTTGAGACTATACTGATATTTTTTTTTTTAAGGATTCATGTTTATACATTGAAGAAAAATTAGTTTCCCTCAGTCTGGAGCTAATTTTTTAGCCAGGGGCATGACTAGAAAAAACAGTGTCATTATGTCAATGTTTGTTTGAAATTGAGCAATGTTGCCGGGCCCTCTCCGGCCATGTAAAACCCCAAGATCAGGCCGATGTACAAATCATTATATACCGTGTGATGTGGAGCCAAGCCTTTTGAATATCAGAATAATTGCAATGAAATGATGGTCGTATGTCAGTGTGGTTGTTGGTCCAACATGTTGCCTTGTTGCAGGTCCGATCTCAGCCGATATATAACTCATCCCTATATTGGTCCGATATACACATCCATATGTGCCTGATAAGATCATTAAGCTATGAAAGTTTGAGCAATCATCCACACAGTAGTTAGGATGAGTTGAAAACAGAAGCTTTGGAACATACATGCATATGCGCTGCGCTCTGTGAAAATGGGGTTTAATGCAAGTGCCTAAAATGTTGTCCCAGATTAACCGCCTGTGCTGTCTGCACAGGCTGTAATCAGGGACGACAATTTCCACCTAAACTGGATTTTTGTTAAATACAGTCTTCCTTGAAACGAAAACTACAATAAAATTGGAAATTGTAGTCCTTGATTAGCCTGTGTGGACTGCACACGCTAATCTGGGATGACACTTTACGCACTTTAAATGTTTGTTTATAAAATCACTAACCAAAAAAGATATCCTAAAATTGATGATTACCAAAAGATATCTGCTGGATAAGAGTTATCCAGATTTATACAATTGGCTGCAGGCGAATAATTGTGTACACTAATTTCTCCTTGATTATGTCGAGTGTCTTTGTGTTATACTTCATCAGACAGACATCACATCAGCATCAAGAATCTATTCATGCATTTCATGATTTCAGTGAAACTCCAGCTTCGGAAGACGCAAAAGCTACGCCAAGCATTTCCAGACAAAAGTTGTTCCTAAGGTTTGATGTTCTGTTCAAAGGAAAAACTTCACTGATTATTAATAACTGTCCTGGAATGTTCCTGGAAAACAAATCTTGTGGTTGCTTCATGACTGCTCATGTGCCTTGAAACGAATCCTGAATGTTTACTTTTATGTTTGTTATCACAGCAGAAAGAACATGCAAAATGTAGAAATCAAATGATTATATGTATAACATAATTGTCGATATGTTTTTGGACAGATTTTGAACAAAACAATCTATATTTGTGACTAAATTATAAGTTTGAACATATGTTTTTACTGTATTTTGTGTTTGGTGCATTATATTCACAATTTAAAATGCTAAAAATACCAGCAAAAGCACAGGTGGTTAGCGTGTGGCTATGATATTAATTAGTGAACACGTCATTTTTAATGATAAATAATCAAATTAAATATAAAAAAATCAACTTTTCTGGAAAAAAAAATTCACTATCAAATATATATATATATAAAAAGGTATCCAACTCAGGGTGCATCGCTTTGAACAGCCGTAACTTCATCAATTGTGCAGCAATGAACTCGGTCTTATTCAACGCAGAAATTAATTTCCTCTCTGGAAATGTACATACAATGTATCTTGTATATTTCTACAATGCTGGGTAAAATATGGCACAATACAAATTGAATTGCTATCCGATTCCTATATTGTTGTGTTTTACCTCATCTGCCTAATGGTGAGAATACATTTTTTGTTGATTTCTATTGACTTCTTGTCTTTTAAGTTTTCAAATATGGTCAAATACATTCTAGCCTATTTATCATACACACTTTTGAATAGGGCATGTTGCCTTAGAGAACAGATTTGTTAAGTATAATGATCATTGACTAAAAAACCACTAATTTTCAAAAGCAATCGATTATCAAAAACAACTTCTAAGGGGCCAAATCAGCTGCCTCTAGGGGTGTCTAGTATTGAAAACACTCTGTGTCATATTATTTTTAAGTTTTTAAATATCATGGATTTATCTTGATAACTGCAATAAAATCACTTTTTTCTAAACATAGCAAAACAGAACAAACATTCAATTGATAGTGCGCACGTGCTTCTGATAAACTGGTAAACATAAAGGTTACATTCCACTAAATGATGCCAACAGGAATCACACAGAGAGCAGGAACTGCAGACACCAACAATCAATAGGTAATTGCACTAATTACCTGCCATAACGTAACTGATCAATCCTAAGGTATGAACACACACTCAAGCCCTCAATTAATATACTAGCAGTGTTCATCAGCTGAGAATGTATCAGGTGGCACCTTAACAACTCATGCTGGTAATTTAAAAGCTGAAGAACACCAATCTTTTTCACTAAAAGCTACTTTAGTAAGAATATTGCCATACAACTGATAGTGACATTAATATGGTGAGTAATTACTCCAGAGTGTTTTAAGGGTAAACATCCCTAGATTGTTGTCTTTTTCTTGGTAACCCAACTCTGTGAATCACAACATTTGTTATTAAGAATGCACCGTAACAAACATTAGAAACATTTTTTAAAGAAATTAATTTGTTAAGCTTTCAATTGAAAACAAGTAAATATGAATTTGTTCTTATTAAATCATACTATAGTTTCCAATTCATTTTCTTTTAACTGTTGCTATAGTGATGAGAAAGTTTACCTCATAATAAGCATGTCAATGTCATTGCATGAGCGTATGATCTCCATCTTAGCCTGTTCGTGCGTCAGTCCGTCTGTGTTCCGATTGTTGATGCGCACAATTCCATCCCCTGCTCTCAACCCACATCTTTCTGCTACACTTTTTGGTTGAACCTGGTTAATCACAAAATATGGATATGAATAAATAAATAATCAAACACATATAAAAAGTTATGATTTTTTAATTAACAGTCCAACCTGAGAACAGCAGTCAGTCAAGGGAAATGCCCAAAATAACCATTGTAGACAGGCGACTGTTGTTCTCAGGTGACCTTTGTTTTAGGGAAGAGGACAATTACAATGAGAGAGGCATGGTATAGGGGAGATAACCCTGGGTTATGGTTAGGTAAGGGTTAGGGGTCGGGTTAGGGTTGAGGTATGGTTTAAGGCTAATTCTAACCCAAACCGCACCCCTAACCCTTACCCTAACCCTCTAACCCCCCATGCGCATTACAATACCATGCCTCGCTTGTTGTCGTTGTCCGCTTCCCTTTTTTTTAGATGTTTGGTAGTATTGCTAAGTTGTTACCCCACCCAGTTGTTTGCACACAGTGCAATATAAACAAATGCAAATTGCCGATAATTAAGCATAATTACACACATTTTTTTCTATTGAATTATGCAAATTAATATCTTATAAATTGATTTAAATTCATACCTATGATCAAGCTAATATGAGTTTATCAAGAGAATATAGTTGTTTACTCATGCATCTTGTTCATTCAGTAAATCCGACAGTTCACATAATGTTCATTGGAAAATATTTTTTTATAATGGTGGTCACATGTCATTGATGTTGTTATGAACCAAATGTACAGCATACTAATATTGTTTTCATTTAAAGAAACAGTCTGAAAGCTTTAGTATTTATTTGTATGCAAACATCACACAAACAGCAAGGTATCGTGGTATCTCCAGCTTAGCCTATTCAATATGGAAATCCCGACAAAACTGTGCTGATGCACAGGATGGGCTGGAGCTTCGCTGGCAATATATTGCATAAGACCCATTTTCATATGACGCTGGTCTTTAAAAATCTCATTGCGTCTTGTTACAAAAATAGAACATTAAACCACAATTCTTTGCGATAGAAAATTCACACTGTGCATATTCTAGCTTGCATACATCATGCATGTGTGGCTAGACAATAACGATTTTCCTTCTATCATGGACACATTACTATTTCGGTAGTTTTTTCTTACAATATAAGACAAATGGCGGTAAGCTATATGTTTTCATTCATTTCTTTCCCTAAAATTGGTGTTATTTAATATCTTGAAAGCAATACTGTGTTACCAAATGTATTGCCCCCTAATAACAACACTCGCTAGCTAATTGTTATTGTTGACATCTTATCAGAGATTAGGAACTATTGATTTTGTCACGCGCATATGCTATGGCGTTATGACTTCATCCACATCAGGAATAAGAGACAAAAACACAGATTGATCAGACTGACCACTAAGGGTATCACGTTTAAACGGTCGCGTTTCGTGTTTTGGTCAAAAACGTTTACAAAAACTGTAAACGTTTAAACGACAGTCAATATCAATATAAATCAGTTACGTTACGACGTTGCAAAGCTTGTTAACAGCTGCTGAAAAAGACTCGTATTAAAAACTATTTGTATAACGTGCACCACATGCCCCTTATTCACAATACGTGTGAAAGAGCTTTGTAAATTGATGGGCATGATAGGCACATGTTAAAGAGCTTTGTAAATTGATGGGCATGATAGGCACATGTTAAAGAGCTTTGTAAATGGGTGGGCATAGTAGGCATGTGTGAAAGAGCTTTGTAAATTGATGGGCATGATAGGCACATGTGAAAGAGCTTTGTAAATGGATGGGCATGAAAGGCACATGTGAAAGAGCTTTGTAAATGGATGGACATGAAAGGCACATGTGAAAGAGCTTTGTAAATGGATGGACATGGTAGGCATATGTGAAAGAGCTTTGTAAATGGATGGGCTAAGAATGCACATGTGAAAGAGCTTTGTAAATGGATGGGCATAGAAGGCACTTGTGAAAGAGCTTTGTAAATGGATGGGCATAGTAGGCATATGTGAAAAAGCTTTGTAAATGGATGGGCATAGAAGGCACTTGTGAAAGAGCTTTGTAAATGAATGGGCATAGTAGGCATATGTGAAAGAGTTTTGTAAATGGATGGGCATAGTGGGCACATGTGAAAGAGCTTTGTAAATGGATGGGCATAGAAGGCACGTGTGAAAGAGCTTTGTAAATGGATGGACATGGGAGGCACATGTGAAAGAGCTTTGTAAATGGATGGACATAGTAGGCATATGTGAAAGAGCTTTGTAAATGGATGGGCATAGTGGGCACATGTGAAAGAGCTTTGTAAATGGATGGGCATAGTGGGCACATGTGAAAGAGCTTTGTAAATGGATGGGCATGGAGGGCACATGTGAAAGAGCTTTGTAAATGGATGGGCATGATAGGCACATGTGAAAGAGCTTTGTAAATGGATGGGCACTGTAGAAACATGTGAAAGACCTTTGTAAATGGATGGGCACGGTAAGCACATGTGAAAGAGCTTTGTAAATGGATGGGCACCATAGGCACATGTGAAAGAGCTTTGTAAATGGATGGGCATAGTGGGCACATGTAAAATAGCTTTGTAAATGGATGGGCATGATAGGCACACGTGAAAGAGCTTTGTAAATGCATGGGCATGGTAGGCACATGTGAAAGAGCTTTGTAAATGAATGGGCACCGTATGCATATGTGAAAGAGCTTTGTAAATGGATGGGCATGGGAGGCACATGTGAAAGAGCTTTGTAAATGGATGGGCATAGAAGGCACGTGTGAAAGAGCTTTGTAAATAGATGGACATGGGAGGCACATGTGAAAAGAGCTTTGTAAATGGATGGACATAGTAGGCATATGTGAAAGAGCTTTGTAAATGGATGGGCATAGTGGGCACATGTGAAAGAGCTTTGTAAATGGATGGGCATAGTGGGCACATGTGAAAGAGCTTTGTAAATGGATGGGCATGGAGGGCACATGTGAAAGAGCTTTGTAAATGGATGGGCATGATAGACACATGTGAAAGAGCTTTGTAAATGGATGGGCACCGTAGGAACATGTGAAAGAGCTTTGTAAATGGATGGGCATGGTAAGCACATGTGAAAGAGCTTTGTAAATGGATGGGCACCGTAGGCACATGTGAAAGAGCTTTGTAAATGGATGGGCATAGTGGGCACATGTAAAATAGCTTTGTAAATGGATGGGCATGATAGGCACATGTGAAAGAGCTTTGTAAATGGATGGGCATGGTAGGCACATGTGAAAGAGCTTTGTAAATGAATGGGCACCGTAGGCATATGTGAAAGAGCTTTGTAAATGGATGGGTATGGGAGGCACATGTGAAAGAGCTTTGTAAATGGATTGACATTGAAGGCACATGTGAAAGAGCTTTGTAAATGAATGGGCAGAGAAGGCCCTTGTGAAAGAGCTTTGTAAATGAATGGGCATGGGAGGTACATGTGAAAGAGATTTGTAAATGGGTGGGAATGATAGGCACATGTGAAAGAGCTTGGTAAATGGATGGGCATGCAAGGCACATGTAAAAGAGCTTTGTAGATGGATGGGCATAGAAGGCATAAGTGAAAGAGCTTTGTAAATGGATGGGCATGGTAGGCACATGTGAAAGAGCTTTGTAAATGAATGGGCACTGTAGGCACATGTGAAAGAGATTTGTAAATGAATTGGCACATGTGAAAGAGCTTTGTAAATGGATGGGCATGGTAAGCACACATGAAAAAGCTTTGTAAATGGACGGTCATGGTAGGCATGTGTCAAAGAGCTTTGTTAATGGATGGGCATAGTTACTACATGCAATATTAAATATTGCTATAAAATAAAGATTGACATCACCTTAAAATTTAACAAAATTCTTGAAAGTTATTTTGTTGTTAAATTATAACTCGTCAGTAATGTCAGTTTAGATACATGTTATCATACCACTCAAACTAGCGTTAGCAGGTATATTTATTGAATTCTTTACTGTTGTTTTTTTTAAAATGGGTAACAAAACTAATTTCTTTTCTACATGGTTGAGTCAGAAATACTTTTTTTCTGATTATTTCGCTTAAGTTATTACAAATTGAGGTATTCTTTGTATTATATTGTTCTCTGTGCAATCATACAGAATGCAAAAGTGATTTAACATCACAAATTAGCTAACACAAAAATTAATTGTGCAATAACTCATCAAATACAAAGTATATTAAAATTTAATGCCTATAAACGATGGTTATTGAATTTCATTTGATCAATATTCATGTACTCCATAAAACCAGTTTGAGATAAATTTCAGGTACTGAATTTAAATAAACAGCCACTTTTCAATTTAGATGGGAATCACTTGATCATAACCTAGAAGTAATAGGGCACTTCAGTAAAATTTGAACTTTTTAACTTTAATATCAAACATTTTTGGAATTCCTCTCAGTATGATGAAAAATAAACCATCAATAACAACACACTACTGTCGATAGGGAGGGAATGTGTATAATTTCGGTTAACCAGTAAATGGTTATAGCTGGTTCATTTAACAATTTAAGGGAAATAAATTCTCATCAGGTCTTGTTTGAAGTTTGATTAATGGAAAGACAGGACCATGTACTTGTTGCAAAGTTGAAAAAATGACACAAAAAAAATAAACCTGGATTTGTTTGAACAAGTTTAAGTAATACCAATTTTGACTGATGTTTAATTCATTGACAGATTACATGTATTTAGTAGATAGATCAAAAACAGGAAATAAGTTATTGAAAGAATGTGTCAATATTATGGGGAGTATTTATCCAAATTAGAGTGTGTTTTTAAACACTGATACTCCCCAAAATAAGAGAAAATAAGTTAGGACAACTTGACAAACAGCTAAAATAATGCAGGAAATTGCAAACAGATTCAAATTAAGACATTTTTTAGAACTTGGTTGACAAAATAAATAAAAGGAAATAATGGGCTTTATTGCAAATGTAAAAATATCAATACAAATGAATAAGCTTATTCTAATTTTACTGACATTATTAAAGAAAAGCAAATCTTAATGCACGTGTAAAACTTCACTAACTTCACTTAGTGCTACATATATGTGTTATATTTATTTTTTAAACACATTAACAATGCCCCTTTAATGTGACTCACACAATCTGTTGCATGGACAAGAAAGAAAACGGAAATTACACTCAATGAAAAATGTGGCAAATGCAACAATATCTACACCTAATGAGGAAAAACCACTTGAGCTATTTATCAGAACCAGCTGAAAATTCTTAAATTGAGTGCAAGCCCATAATTTGTAAAAAGTATATTGCATGTCAGCAATAAGTGGAATTCCTTTGATATTAGTATTTGCTTTATTGTGTGTGACTTTTGTGCATGCTGTGAGAAGAACATTTGTTTTGATAAAAAAATGCACATTTTGTGAATAAGATCAGGAAACTTCAAGACTGAATCTGTCAGAATTTAGTACTAGTTAGACTAATGTCTGACCTTATGCAGTGTTCTCCATACAAATTTGAGTAACCTGAGTAGGTTAATGTCAAAGTAGCCAGCTACTTAGCACTAAAATAGACGGTTTTTGCACCGTTTCGAATTAATATTTTGGGAAAAAGTAGCTGGCGCCTAGATTGTTTGCAACTGGTGAAATTTGCCGGATGCTGGTTCTGACGGAGATCACTGCCTCATGGGGAAACTACCATGACAACTTCTTTTGGGTAGATAGCAGTGTACCTCACTACCATCCAGTAGCTGCATTTATCCATCCTGCCTCCTGTTTTGCAGTCTGTCATATGACAGCATCCACTTGCCTTTTCACTTTCAGACATGTAATATTCCACTTGCAAAAACAGAGTTTACTCTGCCATTATGTGTGTGTCTAAGGTGGCTGGTCAAAGGTAGCTAAAGAAACTTCAGCGTACAGTTTATATAGTATTGACAGACCTATAAAGTCGCGCCTGTCAAAAATAATAAAAAGCGACATTTTAAGTTATGGAAGCCAGAACTAGGTCAAAGGATGTAAAGTAGATTTACTGCCCCCTGACCTTATGCCAGATCGACTTGTCCGCAAAGGCTTATCAGGGAGGACATTCTGTAAAAATTTTGCTTTACATACTTAGAACATTGTAAGCGTAGAAACCTACACAATGAAAAGAGTGATGCCAATATACCCCCTCTGAAACTTCATTTGCAGAGTGAAAATAATAACTGAAGTCTCTTCTAAACAAACATCCATGCTCAGTACAAAGTGTCGTCCTAAATTAGCCTCGGGTACAATACTTTCAGTGCATGCATTTGGCTCTGTTTTCAACTAAGTCCAGGGGTGGTATTCCAGAAGCATCTGAAATTAAATTTTATTTTTATCCTTAAATTGGGAATTTTTCTTAAGTGTTTCATTTCATACTGCAAAAGTAAGGCATCGAAAATTACATCAAAATAACATCATTATGTCAATGTTATTTGAGGAATACTAAAAAAACATGCATGCCTGTATTGAGCAAAGAAATACAAAACATTGTAATTTTTAACTTAAGTGAAAATATTTAAGAAATGACTTAAGATGTTTCTGGAATACCACCCCTGGACTTGACAAATTGTACCCTCATACCAAAGTATAAAGAACATTTTAGTTAAAATCAGTTTATGTTGCCAACTGCTCTGGTTCTATTAAGGATAACAATAAACAAGTCCTCCATTTTGTGTGGCCTTACACAACATGTACAATCAAAACCTGTACTCATATGACAAATCAATGCATATATTTCTGCCTCACACTGCGGCTGCATTCTCTTTCAGAAATTGAATGAGAAATATCATTCCTGAATCAAATTTCTGCACATTATAGCTGTGGGATTTTCTTCAAAGAAATATTGATGTTGTAATAGAGGGCATGCTTGAATAATTTCATGAAATGTGGAGATTTACATATATCTGCGAAAGTGACGAAAGTTTTAATTAAAGGGGCATACTCTTCTTCCTTCCATTGAAATACTAAACTTAGTAACATTATAACCTTTGTTTTCATAGTTCGATTTTGTTCAGGTCGACATTGTGTTTTTGGTTCATTCATATTTGCTGGGCGAGGGGTGAGGGTGGGTTGGACTCCGGTGATCGTTTGAAGTATCAGTATTCTTGTGTAAAATGTTATTTTGAATTTTTCATTTTACTTTATTATATAGATGTGAAGAAGTTTTTAAAAAATAGTCCATTTGTCAAAGAAGGGACATTTAAAAGTCAAACAACCTCAACTCTGCATGTTGTCATGCGTCTATGTACCAAGTTGGAATACTCAAGCTTTTTATAAAGTCTTCGTTGAAAAGAGGCATAACTTAAGAAATGTTTAAAGAAAGGTAATAAAAAATAGTAAATTTGATAATTTCATAAAAAAAGAGCTGATGTGAATGCTGAATATTGAAATATCCAGGACAGTACTTTGTTGGACTGATGTTTATTATGTCTATCAACAGACTGAAAGACAGGGCTTGTTAACTCTTTCCGTGCTGGAACCGAATTTTTAAGGCCTTTGCAAACAGTTTGGATCCAGATGAGACGCCACAGAACATGGCATCCCATCAGGATCCAAACTGTTTGCTTTTCTGATAGTATTCTGTGAAAAAAATCGAAGAAAATGCTAATTTTATAAATTCAGCAGACAACATTTTAGCAAACAACAAACTTCCCAGCATTCAAAGGTTAAATTGTAAACAGAACTAATATTGAAACAATCTATCAAAAGCTACACACCTGAATGTTTTTACAAATTTTCTTTTTTGTATATATTTGTTCAGTTGTAATACAAGATTATGGTATCTAAGATCTTATGTGAGTTTAACCTGGCTTCCACCTTAATTACAATAACATATTCCATATTGATAACATTGTGATAGTTTCATGTGTAAATCTTATCTGATGCACTGTTGAAACCACAACAAAATGTTTATTATACAAAAGTCCTCTTATCGCAGTTTAAACTTTTGCGCTTTTATTTTTCTAGCAACAACAATTAGCATAAGTATGTAAGGTAAATTGATTATATGGAACTATATTCAAAATATAGAGAGACACAGAGTCCTCTTCATTCATACTTTCTACTTTTTTCAAATTATATGCTTAGAGATTATGATATTCCGCATTACCTGTTGAGTAATTGTCAAGTTTGACTGGGCAACGTACCGATGTAGATGTAGATATTTAAATTCTTGTAAACAGCTCAGTAATTATTTAAAGCGTTAACAATAATTTGATGCATAAAACAGAAATGAAAACATGATAGTTCATTTCTTCTTTAATTATATGTTGGTTAAATGTTTCAGGTTCTAATTTACGATTTGGATAAGTATTAATTCAACATAAATTTATAACTTAATTGCATGAAATCATTATATAGTATGAATAAAAAGTTACCAACAGTAACAAATAAGACTGTTGTAATTTAAAAACTAGACAAAAATATTCAAAGTCATAATAACACAAAATGAAATCATGTTAAATTTAACATTCTTAATTTCTTAAAGACAAATGTTTAACAATAGAAAATGGAACCTCAAGCAAATACTTTCATTTATTGACAACACATAATTGAAATTCATTACCAGTGGTGTATTAAAATTGTGTATACATCCCTGTAGTGAGTCATTAAATGGGCCGAGTTCTGTGAAAACGGGGTTTAATGCATGTGCATAGTGTTGTCCCATATTAGCCTGTGCAGTCCGCACAGGCTAATCAGGGACGACACTTTCCGTATTAACTGGGTTTTTGCTAAGAAGAGACTCTCTGTAAACAAAAAGTATCATAAAAGTGAAAAGTGTCGTCCCTGATTAGCCTGTGCAGACTGCACAGGCTAATCTGGAACGACACTTTACGCACATGCATTAAACCCCCTTTTCACAGAGCACAGCCCAAATTTTTCAATACCACACTCAGGTTACACAATATTTGCTAGGTAATTTGAGGTTGAAAAAGTATATATTTAAAACTAATTATGTATTGTATTGATATGTTGCAAATGTTGAATAGTATAATAAATGAAGTAACCCACAAAAATACTAAATTTAAACATTATTCTAAACAGCTTAACGTATCAGTAAGCATGTTCATCGCATCCCAATGTTCGGCTAGTGTCAAAGGACATAAATCACTGTCAATATGTCCCACTCATATCTAACATACAGTATATTATTAATTGAAACACCTGATCTATTAGTTAAAGCTTTAAGCAAATTTGCTTATGGATGAAAATGCGACCTGATGACACCTGGGGATGTATCGCACAAAAGTGGTATTTACCAACAGTACACATAAATGTGACATTGCCAGTGATAACACTAATCCTGCCCTATCCAAAGAATTTAATATTAAACTTGATAAATTTCAAATTACAGATTTTACCAATACCCCATGTGTAACTAAAATACCCCATGTGTCACATTTAATTGCACACAATCCATAGCTTTCATTCAGTTAACAGTAAAAATAAAAGAATATTTGTCTTAACATATAAAAAAGAACTACCCGTAATTTTAATTTAAGCATGTTTTAACATTTACATTATTGATTTCTATTTGCACAAGGTTATTGTCAAAGAATTCAGAGATATGGTTTCATTATACAACTATTTGTGAATATATGAAATGTAAACCCATATTACCCCTTATAGCGCTGGAACCGAATTTAAAAGGCCTTTGCAAACAGTTTGGACCAAGATCAGACGCCACAAAACGTGGCGTCTGATCTTGATCCAAACTGTTTGCTATTCTGATAGTGGTTTTTGAAAAAAAATGAAGAAAATGCTAATTTTAGAAATTCAGCAGACAACATTTTAGCAGAGGACAAATTTCCCAGCATGCAAAGGGTTACTATAAAAGGGTCCACTCCAGCTTTTATTGCACATTTCAGTCATAAAGCTGACGGTTGGTGGATAATTTTGGCACATTTTTCTGTGCAACTTTCAAATTTATAGTATAGTATTCATGGTTTATTCCTCAGTGGGTGATCCAACAAATCACCTTTGATGTTCATTTTCCATTTTTACATTATCCACTGATGTTTTACTACATGTAGAATGATTTGCTTTTTGCGCTTCTGGCATATGAAATAAATTCTTTATGAGCAGTTTAAGAGGTTTACAATTGTTCAATTAAAAACTGAAGTAAACAACTAAACATAATTACACAAATCATATGTGATTTGCTTATAATCACTTATTGCCTGTGTTTGCACATTTGTGTAATATGTTTGCAGTTTTTTTTTATACATGCAGTTACATGCATCTACCCACTGAATTGGTAATACTTGTTCAATTTTTAATAACACATTATTTTCGTATGTATTATTTGCATATCTTTTTTAAATGATCAATTGAAACATCTGTGTTACAAGGGTACACCAAATTGAAAAATATTGTTTACATTTGCTACACCCAAAATTATAAAATAACATTTTAAATTATTATTTTTTAAATTGCGCCTGCACTGTAAATTATGCCCCAAGCCAAATTTTGTTTACCAAGAAGCTATTAAATATTCTACTCCTTTTGGTAAAGTCTCCATCAAGAAAATACTGTTTATGTTTAAAACTATAAATGGTATCTAGAAAGATGCATACCTGCAACATTTTGAGAGTTTTGTTGCACCATGGAAAAGAATAACCAGTGACTTTGAGTGTGACCTTGACCTTTGTGCACATATAAAAGGACTTGCACATGACATCCCGTCTTTACATGGTCAAATGTTTGTTGCTTATTATTATGATTTGCAAAATGAATGATGAATGATAAGAGTTACAGTCCAGACAAACTGTAGTGTATCCATTTTGAATATATGACCTTTGAGTGTGACCATGACCATTGATCTAAGAGACAGTTAATACTGGTGAAAAGCCATATGCACATGATAAACATGTATGGAAATATATTTTTTATTTCATTATGAGTGATGAATGCTCACATTATAATATTTGGCCTCTAGGTGTGACCTTGACATTCCCTAAGGACCTTAGAGTCTTCAACATGACACACTGTCTCAGCTGGTAAACATAATGGGCATGTTATTTTACATTGCAAGATGAGTGAAGGTATGTTTGGACTTGACCTTTGACCTCTTACTGTGACCTTGACCTTTAAGCTAGGGAGATGATTGTTGCATGTAACTAGCTTCCTACAAACAGGGCACTAACTAGCTTCCTCCAAATAGGGAAAATTGTTGTTAATTATTTTACAGTTTCATGATGAATGATGTTGTTATATTCCGGACTGGTAAGCTGTTCTATAGCAAAATTTAATGTTTGACTTTCAAGTTTGGCCTTGACCTTCCTAACAGGGAGAGGGACATTAGATTGTCTTCTCATGGTAGTCATTTGTGGTAAGTTATTTTAGAATTGCATTAAGAATGACCAACTTACAGTAGGATCAAGCAATATATGCCGAAATTTAAGCTTATAATCCTTTAAGTTTGACCTAGTGTATTTTGAGGTAAGGATATGGGTGTTGCTCCCCATATATTGTCTTGTGATTGTGAACAGTTATTTTGAAAATGCATGTTGAATGACATTAGTCTCGAGAAGCTAAGACGCATGTACGCACATATATTAGATAATAATGTGACTGCTATATTGAGCTTTCTGCAAGTTGGCTCCACAAAAATGGTGGCACTAAGTTTTTAGTTGTGTCCTGCCTTAGTCAAGCAAATTAAATACATAATAAGCGCAAATGTTGCAAACAAATTTCAAGGAAACACATTGAGCCAAATGATTGTAACAAGAGGTCATTAAATTATGGCAATATATAAAGCTTTCAATCTGTTTGGTGTTCTTAACACATGTGTATGCACACAATATTTTGTATTTTTAGCTTTTATCTCGCCTCTGATTAAATCAAAAAAGGAAAACAAGTATTTTTATTTGTATAATCCCTTGCTCATTCCAACTATTTCGGGCCAAAATCCACCAAAAAACTGGACAATTTGTTTTGGTATAAGTCTTCATTTGTGACTGCCACTATAAAAAACATAACTTTAATAGTAACATACATCTGTTAATGAAATCAATTCAATAACATCTGGATTTTCTTATATTTTCTCCATCTTGCTTCAATAAAAGCAACATGAAAAAGGACACAGTTCAGCCAAAGTGAAAAAGGAAACACTTATGTTCAAAGGTATGCAAAATATGGCAACGCCATTTAACCAAGTACTCAAACAATTGTATATTTACAACTTTGAAATATGCACTCACACCAGTTGAAACCAGTTTAATAAATATCAAGTGCATTTAGTAAAACTATACATATATCAATCAATTGCTTAAATGCATAGGTTACCATGCAGCATTAAAACCTACAGTTTACTGTATCTTTATGACTCACAATTGAGACCATATTTATGCCTGTTTAACCAATTTCTAAAACAAAAGGTGCAAGGCATTCTCTTTTGTGTAATATACTATTTTGCTAAATATCATTATTTATCATATAGAATACACCTTTTTCATTGCCTTAGCCATGTCACACGGCGACTTTGTATATTTTCATATAAGGTCAATGAAGGAAAACAAATAAAAGGCCTAGGCAGTAAATTCAGTACATTAAATGTATAAATAGCTAAACAGATTCATTGTAAACCTTGTAAATTTCTATTTGTATTCATTTTATATCGTTAAAAATGCAACATGGTCGGAATTTTGTATTTAATTTATTATTGGAAAACATAGAGGCATTAATAATTAACATTCAGTATTCTCTTCATATCTTGTAGTTGATTAATTAATTCTTTGCATGAATCAAAATTATTATCCATGTTATTGATGTAGGATTTTGTTCTTTACATTTACTCATGATATACTGGGTCTTACTTCAATTCAAAGTGTCATGTAAATTTATATCCAATCAGTTTAGGAAAGTGTATGAAGTGACACATTCTTGGGTCTATATAAATGATTTCTGCACAAGGTGATGGGAAATATAAGAAGTGCCAAAGCTTGAAAGGCCTAAGAGTATGAAAAAAAGACTGAAATCAACACCAACATCTGAACTGCATCAAAAGGTTGTTTGTTTAAAATGACATACCAAACATGTGAGTAGCGTTATGAGAAAACTGGGCATAATGCATGTGCGTAAAGTGTGGTCACAGATTAGCCTGTGCAGTCCGCACAGGCTAATCAGGGACGACACTTTCCGCTTTTATGGTATTTTTCGTTTAAAGGAAGTCTCTTGTACATGAAAATCCAGTTAAGCGCGCAGTGTCGTCCCTGACTAGCCTGTGTGGACTGCACAGGCTAATCTGGGATGACACTTTACGCACATGCATTAAGCCCAGTTTTCTCAGAACACGACACATGTGGGTATACCAAGTTTTGTAAAGGCTCAACCTCTATAACACAAAGTATTGGTGAAGTAATGCAGCAAAAATCTGTACTGCAAAGTTATCAATTATTATGTATACATATTATACCACCTGTTATTTATATTATTATAATTATTATTGTTTGTTTTTTTATCAAAATTATTGTTGTTGTTTTTATAATGGCTTTTAAATATAACATAAAGAATTTAATGCTATATGATTACTATAATAAGGCAAAGGTTTGTGTAAAGGTAAATTAGAATACCACCCTAGTACTGAATACACAATCTCTGATAATGCTTTTATCAATCATAGCATCTCACTATTGGCCTTCCAAGCAGAATATACACTGACAGCTTGCATGTCTGTGCCCTTGCTTCTGTGTGAAAGCGAATAACTGATAAGCCTTTTCATCTATGAACACTGCAGGCAGCTAATCACCATGGAAAAAAACAATTCTGCAAATATTGGTTGCCTAGCATCACTATGATAATAAGCCCAGCTTCCTATTCACTTTTACTCAGGTTTCCTTCTGCAAGTATCTGTTACAGCAAATGCCAATCAAAGAAATAACCTGAAGGTAATGTTGCATGTCCGCCTTAATTGCATATAATAACAAAGAATAATAGTAAACATGTGTATCAAAAGTTAAATTTAATAGTGAATCGGATCGTAACCTTAGTACACATTACAATACAGGCGGTTCACATTCAATCTGATTATCAGACCGTATCGCTACATTAGTATAGAAAACACGTATTTGAAAGTAAACATTGACGGTCCTTTGCGTAGCAGATCTATTGAGTATGTATATAGTGAAATGGAGATAACGCGAACAGATTTACAATAATTTAAAACACTCACCACTTGTACAGATAAAGGCGTATTAAAATCCGTGCCACCTTGTAACCGAAATCCCCATGATAATCCAGAATCAGGCCTACTGAGACGGACCTGTAGCGTTTCTGGTTGCTCGTCCCCCATTTTGTAAACTCCGAAATGAAAGTGGTTATTCTACTTCGAGTTCTATTCAATAACTAGCTGTAAAAGCACCGCTGTAGCTGCAAAGCACGGATGTTCGGTAGCAAGGATGAGTCGCTATGACGTCAGAACGCGCGCTCCGCTGTAGTGGAGGGGCGTGGTAAACAGTCCAGCGGTATGGTATGCGGAACCCGCTATCGTGCATATATCGTGCTAATTGCAGATGCAGCGATATAATGGGTTAAGTGATCGATTAATTGGCGATTAAATCAGTTCAGCGGGCTAAGTAATAACATACACGTGCTGAATTAATAGCCTCTGATGATTACATAAACAGCGCTTGGCATTTGTGTAGATGTACTGCTTATTACTGTCCGTCACTTATAATTAATGAACAGAAACAAATACATAGCCAGATTTTCTTAGTTAGATGTGGTCGGATGGTGAAATGTGTGCAGTCAATGCGGAACTAGATCAGGGCGAGTGTTGTACCGAGTGAGTTATTCGGGCCGCTTATAAGCTCACACACGAGAAATGTCTTTTAAAAGACAAATGGCAAATTTTTGATTATTGTCGTTTAATTCCGAGCTAAACAATACCTGTGACACATGTGTTTCCAACCTTGTTTCATTACACACTTCTTGAAAACCAAAGGCTTACAAAATACAAACATTTTCGAATGTAGACTGCATGAAAATGTCAACAACAGAATTATAAACGCATTATTTAAGACAAATGTATTATGTCAAATGTATGTTCACTTAGAATATTAAATACACATTATTTGGAAAGACGTTATGGACAAAGAAAATGAAATGTGAAATACACTTCCGCTTCAGTTCTTAAATTAATTTACTAGCTTAATAATTAAAAAAAATATTGGACAGACAGCGTTGTTCTAGTTAATACGTTGTCTGAGTGTGATAATTACTACAGTCGCATGTTCTGCCTAATAAGACGCTACACATGAATTAAAAACAGTCGGATTAAGATAGACAACTCGAAAACTCCAGTTTTGTTCAATTGTTTCCCCTATGATTACACGTGTTTATCAAATCCACGATTTAACCTCTATTTGACAAATACATTGAACACTATACACATACTTTTAAATAGATATGGAATACACTAAATGTAAATTATTTACATCTTTCTGAAGAAATGTTGTTATATTATATTTTTAATTCAAAATCTATAATACAAAAGAACTCTCAAACACCCAATATTGAAAGTCATGATCACGAGCTTGATAAAAGGAAATAATACATAAACCCTAACTTTCACTTTATAGTTAAGACCTTACTCTTAGGGATCATTTCTATAGTAAGTGTCGCCAGGACGTCAGGTAAAACTGACGGGACCGAACACCACGAGGACGAGACAGAGCGCCCCCTTCTGAGCGCGAAGCGGGCAGAGGCTGTTGCTAATCAGAGCGACTCGGCCTCTGTCATTGATGAACGTTCCTCTCCTCCCTAAGCGGGGAGTTGGAGGAAGGGGGCGCATTCTGAGTGGCGTTCGTATCAAATAAAAAATATTATCAATATAGAGTGCTATCTAGTGGTAACAAGAAATATATGTAAAAAAAGATACGGCGTTGATTGTGGTTGGAGTTTATGAAAGGTAAAGAGTTCAATGAATGAGATCAAGGATGGCGAATGTCTTTTCATGTGCAGTTCTTAGCTGCATCACACGCAGTACGGGATGTTACGCGGAGTTTTCGCGGCTTATTTTACATTATTACATATTGCTGGTCTATAGATGCAAAACAGAAAACCAAAAGAATAATGGAAGTGAAATTAAAACATATGAGTCAACCGGCCACACGCAAAGTATCCGTACATATTTAAAATATTTATACGCGCGTTCTTCGAACAAACCTGTTTTAGTGGTTTGTCGGGCATTGCTATTTCATTCGATTATTAGCAGTATCGAGAATCATCGCGCTCATGCTTAATACATTAGTCAATATGGTGGAATAATTCTTGTTAAATTAATTAAAAATAATATTTATCATGGTATTGTTGAAAACAAATTAAGAATCTATTATTGACATACCATAATTATATCGCTGGATATCTTCATTTAACGTCTTTCTGGTCTAAAGAAAATTCCAGTTCACCTAGTTCACGCTATAGCGTCTTTATTATATAACGATTATTTTACTGGCCGCGAACTCCGGTCAGCACATAAGGTAGTCGTGAAGACGCAGCGATGACCTGTATATAAGCTCTTACATTCACACACACTAACCGCGAAATGACCCTGATACCTCGCGGGTTGAAATGCAATGCATTAAAGTGAGGCCTCGCTTCCACGGCTCTTTATACTTTACATGACAGGAATATGGAAGTTAGTACTAAATATGAGAACATAGCCTTTAAGTACAAACGTTCTCCGCGCTGGCAATCCTCTGAAAATAAAAGGTGCACGCACAACTGTATTGATGTCGAGATTGAGTGTAAAACTATTATTTATTAAGCCTTTTCATTAGAGATAAAATTGTTTTCATGCTGAACACGCAGTAAAACAGTGTTACAAGGACGCGGACATCTTTCCAATGTTTGCTCAAATCAGCCTATGGGATAAATGAAGTGTATTCATTCTGACCTAGCCGCGGGAAATTTTATTTGAATTTTATTGGACAGTTACAAAGGTCAGGTAAGGTGAAAAGCTGGCGTACGCAGCTACGCCGAAAAAATAAAGTGTAAATGTAATCATTTTGTTGTTTTAGAAATAACAGTAATATTGTTTACTAAATGTAAACGTATTAGCTGATTCTTCACTTCGATATATGTTTCGTTTTCGGCTGCACATTCTAGTAGTTCAAATGTAAATGAACACTGTATATGTTAAGCAGACACTGCATCATAAAGGAGATCTTGTAGTTAATTAATCATGCAAAAGAATGATCATTGTTGTTTATTTCCAAGCTATCCAATACCTGAAACACACGTTTCCATCCTTAGTGTAAGCATGATAACGCTCAATTGGGCATTGTTGGCTCATGTACTACTTAAATATACACCGTGTTCTCTTAAGTATACTACAATATACAATGTACCACTCAAAGGTACCTGCTCATACTCCAGGGGTACATTTGAGTATATTTTCCGTACCCGGTACCTGTTTGAGTCTAGTCTTGTATCTATATTTTTCTTGTAACAAACACATCTGGTGAGACAGTGGACGAATCTGTAAATGGACGAGTCCAGTAATCAGATAATTGTTGAAAAAAAGTCGGATGATCATCTAGATAACATTGGCCAGACTAAATGGTATAAACCTTGTGTGACTAGTTTCATTATGATTCTCGTCTTATATTGCAAACTACTGTTAGGACATCCCCTATCGTCGAGTAGTTTAATTTAATGATTTGATTACACAGCAAGCATTAAAGACCCCTTTAATTAGTTCATTGATCCCTACAGAAATCCTTAATTTAATATTTTTTGATTTGCATATATCCATTAATACGGAACACAGAATATATTATGCAATTTATTTATAACTTAAGACGAAAAGTTGCTGAGAAACGACACAATGCATCGTGGTGTAGTGGATTCTTTAGATCACCCAAACGACAATAAATACTGGTCCTATCAAGGACATGGATTTCAGGGTCGCAATAATCCTTAGGCCGACCAAGGCGTTAAACTAAACAGACAATCCAACAAAAGGAAAAAGATTTTACATCTTTGTTAAAAAGACACATATTTTAAGATGTATTCATATAATGCCCCTTCTCATTGAACAAAGAAGTTTGCGTAGACTACTTTATAACTACCGTAGATCTGGCTCTTTAGACTTTCTTTTTCAAATATATGTAGAAAGAATTGCCATGACCACACTCATTTAAGTGGGTAAGCAGGAAAGTAATTTTATTTTGAGGTGTTAGTGCAAGGTTTGGGTGGCTTGCAACATGAAATAACACTTTAACTCAGGATCACATAAATTAGTGATAAACGTTAGATAGACCCTGTTTATTTTGACATCAAAGTTCCCTTGTTCCCTTAAATTTGAACTATATTCTGCTACTGGTTGCAACCCAGATAAATTGTAACCCAGCTTGAAACAAGAAAAGTCACTAAGACGACAACTATCACCACACTGGCTCATTTCAAGCAGGTAAAAAAGTTGAGTGTTAGTTAAATATTGTCGTTCGCTACTTCATACTGATCAAACACAAAGACAAAACGCAAGTTGATTAACTGATTCGATTGCATCGGTTCAAGGGCCCATAACTCTGCATTAATTAGTGTAACATACACAAAAACAACGTCTTTCACTCCTAAATAGTATGAACAACACCGGTATAAAGCTTAGTTTTGATGCGCAGGCAACTGTCGGCAAAACCAATTACACAAGTACGTACGTATTCAAAATTTGCCAAGTTGAAGGGAACATCACTCTTCAAATAATTTTGAGGCATAACGGAAATAATTTCTTTCATTTCTGCAGTCTATTCAACATCGATACAATGGTACATGTTGATATGCAAAACATTTTGGAATAAGTTTTCCACAAACTATACATTTAAAGGGGCCTTTTCACGTTTTGGTGAATTGACAAAATTAAAAAAGTTGTTTCAGATTCGCAAATTTTCTGTTCAGTTATGATACTTGTGAGAAAACAGTAATACTGAACATTTACCATGCTATACTGAAACAGTAATACTGAACATTTACCATGCTCTAAAATAGCAGTTATATGCATCTTTTGGCGATTTAAAAACCCGAAAATTATAAAGCGTTGCAACGCGAAACGATTGAATAATTTGGAGAGTTCTGTTGTTGTCGTTATATTTTTTGAAACTACGAGGAATAGGATTGCTTATATAAAGTATAGAATACATCGTTCATTGAATGAGCATTAATGGCTGAATGAATCGAGCCTTGTTGATGGTTACTTTTTTTCTTTTATTCTTGATTTTTTACTGGAGCTTTTTAGATCCAAAGTTACCATTTATCAATATAATGCATTAAATCACAAATTCAATACATGCCAAAATCTGTGAAAAAGCCACTTTAACATGATGCTGTCTATAAATTTAGTTCAACGGCACATAACGTTGCAAAGAATATCGCGACATACGAGGAAATAACGTCTTGCACTTGTACATAATATAAACAAGCTTCATGTTGATAGGCGGGAAACAAAGACTATTTTGCGACACAAAATACACATGTGCAGCGTTCAGACCAACTTAAAGGCCAACCGACAGACCACAATCCGACAAGATGAATCCAGCATATCAGCCCAAACTTCGTTTGCAAAAGTATAAAAAAAACACTGGCCACAATGCGATCTGACACTACGCAGTGATTTTACAGTTCAAAATCACATAATCTACTCCCGTTTATGAACCGTGTTATTAGAAAATGGATCTAATGCCATATCTTGCCAAGTTAGCTCCAAGACATCATGCTTATTAAGCGAAGTCTGGTTAGGTGTTACCCTGTCGACCTACGACACCCCGATTCCTTTAGTGACATGGTAGCACTGGACCAAACGTCACAAATGCACAGACCAGTCTGTAGGTACGATGGCCGCTTATGACACAACACGACTGATAAATCAAATAATAAATACACTCCTCCATTTGTGGAAATTATTTTATTAATTACATTTTGACCTGAAATATGTGGGATATCATTAAACGTTGGGAAACGTTAGAAACATCGGTGGCAACACATAATTTTAGATCTTGGACCTGCAGCATTACTACGATGCATGGGGAAAAAGTCATTTCACACCACTGTACTAAATTTCATATTTTTAAACGTGGGAAAAAAGGGAAATAAGCAAGTTTGACTAGCATATTAACACATTTATTCAGATTGTTTGTATAATAAATTGGGCACACACTCTTCGATTCATGTATGATTACAGGATAAAATATTTGTCAACCTTTTGCATATGAACTTCATTAACATGAGCAGTGCCAAGTAAATCGGTGACGAGCATTGAAGTACTTTTAACAGGGTACATGTTTTCATAACCAACTCTTCTATAAAGTTGAATATATACGGGAAAACATTTTTGTTTTTAGTTTGAACATTATGTTTTGAAATTAGTGTTTACAAAAGTTTGTGATTAACATAAAGTTATTTCAATTTCTGGTGCAAAAATCTTCAAAATCTGTTGTTTTTAAAGATTCGAGGTTAATTTGCTCTATGAATTGAACTCTATGTGATGTCTTGAAACGCAAAGAACCATGTCAACTATTGTATGATGTACAACAACAATTTTCTCTATATATTGCATTACCTTTGCAGTCGTTTGCAGAGCTCTTTATTTATAACATTTATGGAGATACACAATTAACGCTTTGCAGAGGATAACAGTGTAAATATTAACAATGGCAATTCAAGGCAGATTATTTGTGTGAAATAACACTTTGAAAAAACCTTAATGTTGCTATTTCGCATTAATTTTTATCCACGTTACTTAGAAAAAACACATTTTGTACATTTTATTGTGAAAGGGAAAAACAAAGAAAAAAATAAATTATTAATATAACAAAAGGTTATATTTTTTTAAATATTGACCTGAGAGGTGACTAATGGTAAGGTTTCGTGCATTTATTGGCATAACTGCTTTTCGTTCAATAACAGAAACATGCATTCACAATATCTTTTTTCAGATGGACATTTGTTAGCCTTTGCTTACAAGTATTATAAAGCGTTTCTCTTATCAAGGCGAATTCCAAAAACCGCATTGAAACTAAATCACACAAGCCTATAATGTTCATATAATGCCTTTGTTAGAAATAGAACGAGCAGCCCCAGGATGTAAAATAAGTTTAACTTCCATCGTCATCTTGGTAAGATCAAAGTTTTATAGATGAAACTGGTAAGTTGTTTGCCACAAAATCACAATTTAAAAATAAAGCTTTATCTTTTTGAAACAAAAACAAACAAACATATACGTTATACAAGCATTTTTCATAATAACATATCATATTTGGGACACATGTTTAATAATTAATCTATGCAACTTTAGACCATAAACATTAAATAATCGGCTGAAAACCTAGAACATACCATACGTTTGCATTCTTAATTTTTTTAATATGAATTATATCAAACATTCTATTTATCCTTGTTTGTGTGCCCTTAACAAAACAATGACACAAAAGTAACAAATAAATAAACAATCAAAAAAGGTTTTAGGTTATTTATATCGATCGACAATGTAAATATACACTACACACTAAAATATGTAAAACCAATCTCACAACAAACCAAAATAGCACCAACGAAGAACTGTTTCCACATTTGTCCATGACATGTGCATGTTATTGGTTTTCTCATAATATAAAATTTAAACAAAAACTAATTGATATCACTAGATCGAAAAGTTCAATTTTGCGAAAATATTTTTTACAACAGATTTAACAAGTATCCCATCACACCATTATCCTTTTGCCTTATATTTGAATAACATATTAATGAAATTTGCTTTCAATGTAATGTCAGGTGTTTGCAGACCATATGCACAGTTTGCCTGCAAGCATTTTGCACACTTGACTTCAGTAATGCAAAGGGTTTTCTAATAATCAATGCTATTTGTTCTCCGGGTTGCTATAGAGATGGGGTAAGGTCAAGGTAAAGGTCATAAGGTGTACATTTTGTTCCTGTGGAAATAATACATCACTAACATAGAAACATCTGTAACCTTTAGTGTACTTCCACCGCGTGTACATCTGAAAAAAAACAACAACACGTATGTGCTATATTGATGTCATGTATAAATGAATTATACTATATGCGAAAATGGTTCTTATGTAATATGCGGCCAACATAGCTCCAGACAGCATTCGCATTCGCACAGACTTATGAGGAGTTACTCTGTCTCACGAGACTGCGAAACCTGGCTTGACCTTATAGCGGACAGCATGGCTCCTGACCAGACTGTGCGGCTGTTTAAGCTGGTCAGGAGCTTCTTTGGTCGTACCTGGCATATGACCCAATTGCGCATTACGCCGCATAAACATAGACGAGTTATAAATACATTTCAAAGATTCATCGACGATGTACCTTAGGTTTCTTTCTTTTTTTCGGTAAAGGTTATAAGAAAATCTCAATTTCCTTGTGCCAAATAGATCAACCCTAGTATTAACATTCTGGATCCATATTATCCAATTGAACAAAAGCGGTTTTAATGTGAACTTACTTTGTTATTACTTTAAATACATTGTCATACTAATGATAAATGGTCCGTATGCTAATGACATAATGTTTTACTAATAATAAACGGCTCCAGAGCAGCGCATGTTATCCCAGAGGCATGGGCCATCTACCACTTTGGAGGTGGTGCATAGTTTGACGTTGCCGTTGGCGCCTTAACGACACGGAAACCGCTCGGCTGGGAGCCTGCAAGTAACACAAACATGCAATCTGTAACCTACAATACTTTATATCCTATCACTGAAATACTGTAATAAAAAGGCCACGTTAGAAAACTTACTCATGATATGAATGTCTTTCGTATAACAATTTGGCATTGGTCTTGAGTTTGCGTAACTGACTCATCCCTTCTGCATATGGTCTCATAAATATCTTATAATGTTTAGCAAGTTTAATAAAATCCTTCAATTGTTACAGGAGACATTGATCGGACAACTTTTTATCTTGAAGTATGGCATTGAGAAAATATGAGAGCACATCGTCTCCACGAACTAAACATTAATCCAAGTCTCATAAAACTCCATATAAAAATCCATCAAAGTGTATAGGAGATATGAATCGGAGATGAAAATGGAAGCTCGAACCATTGCAATTGAAGTAAAACCTTGCCATTGGACCGAGTTGACTGACTCATGCTATCTGTAAATCGTCTAAACGCTTTGGTTATTTAAGCTAGGTTTTCATGAAAATCATTCAATGTATATACGAGATACCAGTGATTAAGGAGTGTGCCAGTATTTTTTTTTATTCCGCCAATGATCTGTTTTTTTGCCAGTGAAGCAAGTTCCGTCGGTAATTTGACGTTACGCATGTAATTGAATGTTCGCCCGTTATTAGAAATTTCGCCCCACCTCATTTTTATATTTCGCCACTGTTAGCCGCTCGGAATCCGTCCGTTATCCGCATTTCTTTTTTAATTTATATATAGACAATTAAGCTTGAAAATCATTGTTATGCACTTAATAAAGATTCCAATGCCGTGCTTATTCTGGGTGTAAAATTACTACAGAAAGTTCCTGTTTAATAAGCTGGAAAAAAAGAGATACTGTTATCACAAAAGCCACAACACATGCCACTTTCTCAAGGTTAAAATGATGGAACTTTACATAGCAAGGGTTGAGCGTTAGACATTTGAACCTGGTTAAGACTTGTTAAGCCCATACAACAATGATTAACGGTGTCTAATGTATTATTGTAACTTTCACAGACATTTACTTCTTTTAAGTGTCACATTATTTATGATGCATTAGTAGTCGATTGTGTTTTGTTGACGTAGTTACTTGGTCAGTTTTTGTCATTCTGTCGTATTACATCAACACCTTTACATCATTCATATGGTAATAGGATATTTTAAAACATATTTTTAATATAACCTCGAATGTTTCGCTTTGTCACTACTTATTCTTATCAAATAATCTGAACTGTTGATTAACTCAAAGGGATTACGAATAAATGTGTTAATGCATATCAATGTGTGAGCATTAATTTTTTAGTATGCTTCTTTAATTCTGATCTTATTCATGGCTTAGATTAAGAAAATAATAAAAGCGAAAGTTGCGATTCAGAGCCGAAACGGATCAAACATATGTACACTTTTCAGTCACATTTTGAAGCTGTTATTCTTGTATGATGTAATGCATGTGAGAATAAGAGAGATTTAACATTAATTTTTTTTCAGAGGTAAGAATATGCTGCTGCTGCTGCTGCTGCTATATCAACCCAATTAGAAATTAATCATACGATAGATGCATGTGCAGGTCTTTAAAACACAAACACATAAATCGTCAGAAACACCTGAAAATAAATGAATTGATATTTGAAGTACATATAATATTGGCATACAAGATGACAAGTAAATTTATTAACGCCTGCAGCTTTGCGGAAGAGGAGGGGTGGGAGATAACAACATAACGAAAACAACAAAATGAGACTCATCAAATAACCACCCACTGTTGTAAGAAACAGAGTAAATGTTTGTTGTTTCATGCTCATCCACACCATTCCGAATATCTTTCAAAAGCAAGAGACTGGATATAATGCAAGCATATCGGAGATGATTAAGACTGGTTAATCTACAAGCTTGCGGGTGTTAAAAACTGGAGACCACACTATTAAACTGATGACATCATCACCTTTTGGGGAGCCATATTGATTGCCAAAGGTTTGTGAGTCAGATGAGTCCAAACGCTGGTAAGTGCCCGTGAACCTCTGTCCCACTGGGGCATTTTCAACGTATAGGCTGTAATATTCAACAGAAACAATTAACTGAGTGCCAAAGGTTTGTGAGTTAGACTAATCCAGACGTTTGTAAATGCCCGTGAACCTCTGTCCCACTGAGGCATTTTCAACGTTTAGACTGTAATACAACAGAACCAATGAACCACACTCTTTAACAATAGTACAAACTGGAGATGAAAATGTTGACACTTCACACACACAGGCGGACCACAGACATCATGGTATCCCCAATGCTTCCCATTAGCACGTTTTGCTCAGGTGAGCTTCAAATAAAAAGGTCAATAATAAGCTACAAATCTGAACTATATACGTGTTTCAAGCAATCTTACTTCTGCATTTCCTTCTGAATTCCAGACGTCTGCTGAGCATACGTGTGCGCGATGTTATCCGCCGAGTACAGCCCTATGGGAGAGTTGTACTGGGCATGAACTACTTTGGGCACTGCCTTCTTCGGTGACTCGGGGGTTGGCCCAAAGCTACCGCCGTAGTTCGTCAGGGATCCTGGGTACGTGGGATAGGTCGGGAGTTGCGTCTGGACACGGGGCGCTTGGCCACCAAACGGTTTTGCGGAGCGGTTATAGGAACTGCCGATATTGTTTGACTCCTTGAAAACATTAATTTATTTTTGTTAATACAAAAAGATTAAATGATTGTTCCATCCTTTCATTTATTCAGGGACAAGTTAAATTTTAATAGGAGAGTTTCAAAAACCAAACATAGGATCAATTTTAATAACACGTTTCTCTTTTTTCTCTTTCTAGTAATTACATTACCAGGGCAGAACAAAAATGGATTTGGGGAAAGATGAATATGTTTTGTCAGAAGAAACGACTAAAATATAAAAGTGGAATCACATGAAAAGTAGATTCCAGTAATAAGAACGTTTTAACTGTATTTGAGTTCATCAATAATAGTTGCATTCAATTTGAACAAAGTTGATTATTCGCTAAGCATTTTTGTATTATTAATGCTCGTCTAATTTTGTGCAAAAGCTGCAGACATAACTTTTGTTTACAACGATATCATGATCTTTAATGCAGCGCGTTATTTCGCCCACTCTACAGCATTAAATATTCACGTGAAGTGAATTTAAAAACAAAATCAGATGACTAGAAACAAATGAAGTCCACTTACATCTTGGAAATAATTTTCTAGAGATGTTTTCTGAGTGGTTAACACCTGGTCTCCAGTGACCGTGCGGATCGTTTGCGGTTGCGGAAGCGTCAGCGTCGGTCGCCAGATGTGCACCGCCCCCCTGAACAGGATAGATGTATGGGAATTATTCAATTAGCCCGATAAACTAGCAAATTAATCTTAGGCATATACCAGACGATGCAGAAAACAAGATAAACAACATTATATATAAAAAGCCAAGTATATGTATATGTAAAGCCAATAAACTGGTGTGTGGTCGCGAAAAGATGCATATTTGTTCACAATATAGACGATTTTTTTAGGCCAGCCCGTACTGAACAAATATTTGGTCCATATGAACAAGTCAACTACGGGTTTTCCCACAAGAGTTCCACATGGTTTCAGGCTAGAAGTGCAAAAGGGCTACCAAGATGATTAACATATGGGTACCATATATTTGCTATATATTATCTATCAATGCGTAATCACTCGTTAAGTAACTTGAGCATGAGATACTTAGTGATTTAAATATATATAAATATACATACGTAAATGCTTTTGCAACATTACAACATTAAATTTGTTTAAGATTTTATCAAATCATAAAATGTCAAGAGGACATGTGATCTCGGCATGTTTTGGACAATTAAGTCTAGATTTTTAGTGTGTCTTAGATTAAACAAATCCAATGAACTTTAGAACGAGTATTAACTATCTGAGAGGGATTGGAGACATGTCAAAGTTAAGATTTTACATTGTCAAGCATTCAATTTCCGGAAATCTCTCTACATGTGCGTTACCAGTACACAATAACAATTTCTTTGAATAGGCGTTATACTATTTTAATCATGCCGATGGAATGTCAATTCAGTCATGTATTCAGTCACAGCAAGTCCCAACGAATCTGTTGATATTTTGCCGATGGTTTTTTATTAAGCTAAATAGGTTTCTTAAAATTTGAGTTCATGCGTATTTTGCTTATTTATACAAAATGTATGATTAACTAGTTCAATAACAAAAATGCCTAATTGATTTCAAATAAGCTTGTAATTTGTAACATGTTAATTTGAATTGAAAAGTTTTATGTATTTAGATGACATATAACGATGTTTTGAAAGGAGAGTATAAATGGTTATCCTGTTATAATGTACGACAATTTAGTCGAAGCCTTTAGTTGCGTGAGTTTTTCAAAAGCAATAAAATGTTACATCAACATACATTGGTAGGGACATCACTTGTCATTTGATAATTAAAACGTGGGTTCAAAAAGAGGCTACCGCTGCTGATTTGACTGCGTTCGAACCTTTTTACCGCCTTAATATATTGTTGCCTTGTACTGATTATATTGTAAAAAAGGGATTGGTTTCTGAAAAAAAAACAGCCAGTTGTCGTGTGTTATGGCCATTTCAAGAACAATATTACAGGTATCTATCCATGATTAAGATACGCATCCGCCATTACAATAGTAAAGAAGCATGGTCTACAAATAAAGTAATACAACATATATGAATGTTTATGAAGGTTGACTTAACTTTTGCGTAATTTTCAAAACATGTGTTACCCATATAGTACAATATATAAATTTACATTATTTGTCGATTGGTAGTGTAAAAACAAAGGTTTGACAAGAGTGTCTGTCATTTTCCCAAATGCGAGTCGGCAAGTTAAATAACACAATATTTACAGTCACATGAGATTTTTAATCTAATTTACATTAATACGACGTGTAATACTCTTCTTTTTATTTTTACCAAACTTTTTAACAACATTAACACGCATAACAAAATGTACATCTACTTAAAAGACTCACACATTTCTTAGCATTATATTTGCTAATATATACATGCAAATGTTTGTATTTATGTTTGAAAGGCGTAAAACTTGAAACAAAAGACATTAAATGCGGAACAATCATATACAATGTGTTTTTTATTGACTTGTATGTGTTTTAAAGTATGTTTTTGTTCGTATTTTTCAAAACCCGTAGGGTGCATGCCCAGGACTCCCATGTAAGGTCCGATTCATTAGAATTTCGCTCCGAGCAAGAATTCTTATTGAAAACGTTGACGTTACATGACAATTGTGTATTTTAAACAGGATACCATACATGTATCCTGTTCCTTTTAAGGAGATTGGAATTGTTCCAGATATTGCTTTCTTACAATCTAGGCCGTCATAGCACACCATGTGATGATGATCTATTAGAATATTCGAAAAAGTATTTATACGTACATATCAGTAGTTACTATTACCCTATAGGAGAGTTGGCCGTTTGAAGAATTGTTTTGCAACCTTAATTTCGTGGTTAATATTGTCGAGCTTTTTTAATTTTCTTCTAGAAATGTTTGGAAATAAAACAGTGCTGACAAGTGTCCGGTTTGTAAAGAAATAAAATATGTGCCCTATAAGTTCTGTGACAAAAGATGCAAGAATCCTTGGCTAAATGATCTAATTTGGCTTGTGTTCCCATGCGAATTGTTATGTGTATGCTTACATATGTATTGAATAACTATGCCTCCGTCGCTGTATAAGCGACATTAATGAGTAAAATACTGTGCTGCCAACTTGTGCAGTTTAACTCAGAATACCTTCTCGCTTGTTATATTTTCCATAGTATACATCATCTGCATGTATTACAAAAGCACAACAATGAAACCATCACTTCAAACAATTTTGGTAAGGTGTCATGAATATACCATAGCCGAAACTTTATATTTAGTGTTAACATTACCAACGAATTCCTTTGAATTTGGTGTTCACTGGCCTAGAGACTAGAATAATACTGACTCGTGTAAACTAGTAATTGAGTACATATATATTCATTTTGGTCTTATGTCAATTCACCTTGAATGTTTCACATTTTTTTGTCAATCAGTACTTCAATATGCTTATGAACTCCTTTGCTTGTGTAGACGCAGACATGAATTAACAACTAGTAAATCTGCAGTGAAGAACGGTTTGCAAACCCTAAAATATAATTATCGCAGTAATAAAATGATTTGAAAATATGAAGTTGAATACATGTATGACTTCTGGTATACATGTGTATATAATTCATTAATGTAGACAGTTTACTATGGACTGGTTTCAAATTCTCTGGAATCGTATTACATTACTTCAGAATCAAACAGCATTGTACAGTGATTGAATCACATTATACAAAAACTATCTAATTCCCAATCTCTGTGTTTTCACCTTGCAGACAAGGTGAAATACTATTATGATCATTGAATAAACCTTGAAGACTAGAAACAATATGAGTACAGGTAGTTTGGGAGGGAGCCAACAGGGATTCCTGAGCCGACAAATCGTCAGTTCTTGGCAACAGTTGTTTACAGACACACAAACCATGTGGGCGGTAAATAGAGAACAGCCTCCCTCTCTACTCCCTCTGCTCGGAGAGAGTAAGATAATTACATCAAAGCTCACTTAGATGCTAGTCTTCAATGTATACTTTTAAAGTATTGGAGATAAAAGTTTCAATGTTAAGCAGTTACGTAACACAACGAGATTGCTAGAGATGAAAAGAAAAGAAAGGAACATGATTAAACAAATGTGAATTCGATTAATATTTTCAAATTATTGTGGCTATTGTATAATTTAGATCATCACAATTGTACAGACTGATGTGATTGATGATCTTGTGAAACAAACATTTTGGCATTTCTATGGAGAAGTTAATACAAAGAAAATGGAAAAAATTCAAGAAAGAGCATTAAAATTTGTGTATGAAGATTATGTTCCAAATTATGATAATTTATTGAAAAAGTCAAAATTACCTTCATTGAAAATTAGGAGAATAAGGTCAATTATTTTAGAAACATTTAAAATAGTAAATAACCAAACCCCCATTTATCTTCATGACCTTGTTAATCTTAAATCTAGTTCCTATTTTTTTAGATACACCAGAACTGCCGAAATCCCCCAAGTCAGAACAACAAGTTACGGCGTTAACTCTTTCCGTTTCGGAGCTGCCAAGCTGTGGAACTCTCTGCCCCAACATTTTAAGGACCAGGTACATTTCAATCAGTTCTCCAGTTTGGTTAGCTCATGGGACGGAGAGAGTTGTCGCTGTTCCTATTGCATGGATCCAACATAGTTGCTAAACATAGTCGCTAAAATTTGCTGTTGTTGCTTGCTTGCTTTATGCTTTTATGCTATCACACACAATATGTTATATGCTTGTTCATGCAACTAATTATTATTAAATATGTAGGTTGCTAAAAGTGACTTTTTGTTGCTTCCTGTTCTATGATTCATGCATTTTGTGCTTGCTCGTTTTATGTCTCATGCATACTGTGATATTTGCTTTTTCTTCCATGTAAGGAAAATAATTATTAAACATATAAGTAAATCAGTAATATTATTAATATTAAGTAAAATTTACTTTCATCATAATTTTATATGTTTTTTCATGCGCACTGTGATATATGTTTGTTTTATCAAATATGTAAGTTGCTGTAATTGGCTTTCAGCTGCTTGCTTGTCTTAATGATCATGCTTTTTGTGCTTGCTTGTTTAATGTCTCTTGCATACTGTGATATATGCTTTTTCTTTCATGTAAGAAAATAATTATTAAACATATTAGTATATCAATTTTATAATTAATATTAAGTAAAATTTACTTTCATCATAATCTTATATGTTGTGCATGCACACTGTGATATATGTCTGTTTTATTATATATGTAAGTTGCTAAAATTGGCTTTCTGCTGCTTGCTTGTTTTTTTTTTATGATTCATGCTTTTTGTGCTTCCTTGTTTTTTATGCTTCATGCACACCGAGATTGTACTTTGTTCGTGTAAGGAAACTGAGTATTTAATGTCAGTTAGACCACTATCAAGTAAAATACACTTTCAACATACCTTTTTTATGTGTTAAATATATGGTAGAATAATATTTTAACTTTATTACTTAAATTAGTAATTGTGTTTTTTCAATCCAACTATATCACTTTCTTTTATTAAAACACTCATGGCTTAATTTTAAAATTATATAAAAATCTCTTCATCACTTTTGTTTAGCATGTCAGTTTTTTGTGTTTTTTTTTTACTTATGAGTGCCAGCTCCTTGTTTTTTACTAGAATATGTAGTATCTTATATGTGTATATAGATCTATTATTTATTTATATAATGCTATTAATTATTAGCAAGTAGATTTTTACTAACACCAAATATGATTTGTATTTATATATGCCTTGTACAGAACCATAA